>NW_026943157.1:0-60897 GCF_024139115.2 Armigeres subalbatus
CTTCTGAAGATGAAATCAACTTCCACGATTTTAATATTATTCGCCAAGATGGGGATGATCATTATGGTGGCGTTCTTTTGGGGATCAAAAGGTACTACTCCTTCTACAGAATTCCCATTCCGACTGTTAATGGCCTAGAGATCGTCGCTTGCCAAATAAATGTAAAGAATAAAAGATCTTTGCATAAGCTTCCAGTGTACATTCCTCCAAATGCCTCTCTATTAATTCGTCGACATTTTTGGAGCGCAGTCTCCTCCTATCATCTCCAGTATTGATATTGGGTGATATGAACGCACATGGTATTGGATGGGGCGAAACGTATGACGATTATAGAGCGCCTATTTTCTATGATTTGTGTGACGATTTCAATTTGAATATTTTGAACACTGGTGAAGTAACTCGAATAGGACCAAATGGTCAACAAAGCCGTATTGATCTGTCTTTATGTTCAAATTCACTATCATTAGATAGCACGTGGAAGGTAATTCAAGATCCCCATGGTAGTGACCATATGCCGATAGTCACCACAATTAAGAGTGGCTATCAACAATCTGAGCCAGTTAATGTTCCTTTCGATCTCACGAAGAACATTGACTGGCAAAAAATTCTGCATCGGCGGTAAATATTGGTATTGAATCAACTGATACTCTTCCCCCTTTGGATGAATATCGATTCCTTACTGAGTTGATTCAAAAAGCGCACTAGAAGCTCAGAAACGACGCGTTCCCGTACATCTGTCATCGAAGACCAGCCACTCCTGGATGGGATGATGAATGTACTAAGTTGTATTGAGAAATCTGATGCCTTCAAGGCCTTCCGTAAACACGGAAGGTCAGAGCTTTTGAAGAGTATTTGAGGCTCGAACGAAAACTCAAAAATCTTCTCAAGGCAAAAAACGTAGCTACTGGCGACGTTTTGTCGAGGACTATCACGAGAAACCTCAATGACAACACTTTGGAAAACGGCTCGCAACATGCGGAACCGCATTTCCACCAATGAGAGTGAAGAATACTCCAATCGATGGATATTCAACTTCGCAAAAGAAGGTCTGCCAGATTCCGTACCAGCAGAAACCGCTATTTCGAGAATCAGTCATTGATCCCGGTTCTTTGGGTGGACCATTCACAATGCTGGAACTCTCATGTCTCTTCTCTCATCGAATAACTCTGCTCCGGGATGCGATAACATCAAATTCAATCTTCTTAAAAACCTCCCAGATATCGCAAAAGACGATTACTTGACCTGTACAACTGTTTCATGGGTACAACATTGTACCACCTGAATGGCGACAGGTCAAAGTAATAGCTATTCAAAAAGCCTGGGAAACCAGCGTCTAATCACAATTCATACCGACCGATTTGCCATGCTATCATGCATGAGAAAATTATTGGAGAAAATGATCCTTTCAAGAGTCGACCATTGGGTCGAAGAAAATGCATTGCTTTCAAATACTCAGTTTTATTTAGAAAAGGAAAGGAACAAACGATTGTCTAGCGTTGCTTTCTTCAGATATACAACTGGCCTTTTGCGCACAAGGAGCAATTGGCTTCAGTATTCTTGGACATTAAGGGCGCTTTTGATTCAGTTTCCATAGAAGTACTGTCAGACAATCTGCACAGTAATGGATTACCCGTTATTTTGAATAATTTCTTGTACAATTTGTTGTCAGAAAAACAAATGAACTTCACACTCGGCACTCTGACAACTTCCAGAACTAGTTACATGGGCCTTCCCCAAGGTTCATGTTTAAGTCCCTTGCTTTAATTTCTATCCAAAAGATATTGACAATTGTTTGGAAGGACAATGCACGCTCAGACAACTTGCAGATGATGCCGTGGTCTCTCTAAGAGGTCCATGTGCAGCTGTCTTGGTACAGGACCATTGCAAAAGGGCCTGGATAATCTGACTGTTTGGGCCAGACATTTGGGGATCGAGTTTTCACCCGCAAAACTCAGTTGGTTGTGTTTACTAAGAAGCGGTATCCTGCTCAACTGGAAACTCAAGCTGTTGAATGATGACATCAACCAATCTTTATCTTCTAAATACCTTGGGGTCGTGTTTGATTCCAAATGTACCTGGAAACTCCATTGAGTATTTGATACAAAAATGTTGCAGAAGGATCAATTTCTACGTTCCCATCTCCGGAACACAGGGTGCTCACCCGGAAGACCTCATCAAACTCTATAGAACGACTATTCTCTCTGTTTTAGAGTATGGCTCCTTCTTGCTTCCTCTCAGCAGCTGATCCCACCTGATCAAATTGGAACGAATTCAGTATCGTTGTTTGCGTATTGCCCTTGACTGCATGCATTCAACGCATAACATGAGCCTGGAGGTGCTTGCTGGAGTCACTCCTTTAAAGCACCGTTACTGTGAGTTTCATAGAATACTCATCAAATGTGGAACAAATAACTCACTTGTCTTAGAAAACTTCGATAATATGCTTGAACTGATTCGTCGGTCAAAATTCTTAAGAGTTTATCTCAACTATATTTCTACAGATCTTTGTCTTCCGTGTTATAATCTACCTCGAGTGCACTTCACCAATGACAGGTCCCCAATTGGATACGATCTGTTCATGAACCATGCTCTTCAAAGGATACCAGATCATCTTTGCCAAATATCTTTTCCCTCCATTTTTTTCTGAAAAATTTGAACATGTCGTTTGCAACAACAGATACTTCACTGATGGTTCTCGCATCAACGGATCCACTGGCTTCAGTGTTTTCAATGTAACTAACCACCTTCCGAAAACTTCAGGAACCGTAATCGGTTTATGTGCTGAGCTGGCAGCAATGCTTCGCTTTGGGATAATTTCCAATCAGCCCGTAGACCATTATTTCATCTTCTCGGATAGTCTTAGTTCTATCGAGGCACTCCGGTCGATGAAACCTATTAAGCACGCATCTTAGTTTCTTACAAACATAGAGAGCAGATGCGTGTTTTGAATCGAAAAGATCATTCAAAGATTACCTTTGTTTGGGTCCCATCTCAATTGCTCAATCTACGGCAATGAGAAGGCAGACTCGCTGGCAAAGGTGGGCGCACAGGAAGGTGGAGGTTTATGATAGACAACTCTCGAGTAACGAGAGTTTTTCCCATTAGTCCGTCAGAGTACTCTTCAAAGTTGGCAAAGGAATTGGACACACAATGAACTCGGACGGTGGCTATTTTTAGTTCCAAAAGTTTCTGGGCGAGCGTGGTTCCAGAGGTGAGGACTTAAGTCGAGGCTTCATTCGCGTGATGTCGAGGACTTATGTCCAATCACTATTCACTAAACGCACATCTGCAAATAGAATAAACCTTGTCGATAGCAACTTATGTAGGTGCGGAGCCGGTTATGATGACATCGATCACGTAGTTTAGTTCTGCTCGAAAATGACGCCTCCAGAGAGCGACTATTGGATACCCTAGTGGCCCGAGGTAAACAACCCTTCAGGGAAATTCGAGGTGTTTGGGGGATCGTGATGCGGTCTATATGCGGGCCATTTTATAGTTTCATTTGTGATTCTGACATCAAAAATCTAATTTTTTTCTTCTGTCAAAGTTTTTTTGGTACTGTCTCTGTCTCTATGTTCCGTAGATCCTCGTTACTCAGGCCATCCGGAAGACGCTCCCAGTAGAACCAATCCTCGAGCACGACGACACGCCACATCGTCCCTTACGCCAAATACCCGGATGAGCAGCCGAAATTCCTTGATTCCGAATCCTAAGCCTCGTCCATCCTTTAATATTGTAAACTAACCATGAGTCACCACAGGTACGCTGGGTCCTATCCCTCTCTTACTAACTGAAAAAATGACATTGATTGCATATATCACAAAGAAATATGGCTCCGTAAAGTGTTATACACGCCTGAGCCTACCAAATAAAAGAACTTGAAAAAAAAAAAAAAATTATTTGGAACTTTCTCCAGGAATTCTTTCCGAATTTCCTATAGGAATTCCTTCGGACATTCCTCCGGAAATTCCTTTAGCATCTCTTCCAGAAATACCTGCAGAATGTAGATCTTCGATAATTTCCTTTAAGAATTCTTTCGGGAATATCTTCTGAAATTCTTTTGAGAAATCTTCGGAAATTTCGTTTATAAATTCCTTATTTTTCAATCCATTGTTTAAGTGTTTTTTGATTGAAAATAAGTTTAACACTCAAAAACCTTTTTTTTCGAAAATTCCTTTAAAAATATCTTCAATTCAGAATTCATTCCGGGCTTATTCCTGTAGGAATTTTGAATGGTTCACTGAAAAAAAAATCATAAGAAAGTTCTATAGGAAAAATTAATAAAAGGGCTTTCCGGAGGGTTTTGTGAAGGAATCTTTGGATGAATGTCCAAATTAATTCCTGATGGCTTTTTCAAAGAGGTTTCAAAGAAATTCCTGGAGGGATCTCTGACTCATTTCTTGAAAGAATAACAAAAAAACCGAAAAAAAATTTCGAACAGAATTTTAAAATGATTTTCTGAAGGAATATCCTAAGTAATTCTGAATGAAACTTAAAAAGGAATTTTTAATGGATTTTCCAAACAAGTAGCTATTAGAATATAAATAAAAATTTCTATATTTCTCCAAGAATTTCTCAGAAAATCCGGACAGCAGTAAAACAAACTCAATTTTGACTCTAGAATCAAGGCTACATGCCAAGAAAAACTCCCAAAATATAGAAATTGCGGATATAAACGTGCTGATAATTATAATTACACTAAGAAAAAATCCCCAATTGAAATACCGTTTGTTATTCCATAAAAATGTCGATACCTCCTAAAAATTACATCCTGATGTAATGTATAAGTTCCGATTTTTTTGCTTAAAATTTCGAAAAACCACAAAAAATATTTCGAAAAATGAATAATTATCATTAGTAAGGATATCGCTTCAGAATCAGACGATTTTCACGTGCGGTTTATCTTGGGGTTTCATCTGAACACTAATGACACAGACCACATTGCTCCAAAAACTAAAAAAATGTTGCATTGGTGAAAACGAGAGCTCGGAATAATTTTTAATGTAATTTAGGGCTAAAAAATTTGAAATTGTTCTAATTCTCGTCCGATACCAATTATTCAAATTTTAATATCTATAATGCTTGTTAAATGAGTATAAAAACCAGATAGAATGGATTAAGTAGTAATATTGATGAACATTTTTAAGTAATAAGTAAGAAAAACACGTAGTGCAAAATCCTCGAAACATTGCGAAAGAATAATTATAGAACTTATAGAGTTTAGAACATTCTGGAAAACTCGATGCTGTATGAAATTAAATAGAATGTTAGGCTATATGTAACCATAAAACAGTAAATTATTTGAAATTTTTTTGAATCATTCAATAAACAAAAAGTATTTATAATTATCGGAACGGTCTATATTTGGATTTTCTGCATGAGTTCCTTTGAAAATTTCAAAGGATTTTTTTTTCGGAAATGCCTCAAATAATTCCCTAGGAAAGATATTTAGGAATTATTTCGGTAAGTCATCAAGAAACTCATTCTAGTAAACCTTTAAAAATTCCGTCAGAAATTCGATCGAGAATTACTCGTCCTTAAAAAACTTCCACAAATGAAACTAGGTTTTTCTTTGAAATTTCCCTCGGGAATTGCTTCAGAACTTGTTAGGACCCTAGGAAATTTCTTGAAGAATTCTTCTGGAAATTCCTTCAAAATTTCTTCTAAGATTAATTCTGACAAATCCATCAGGACTTTCTTCAGAAATTCTTTTTGAAACATTTTTAAAATATTCTACCCATGTAGATGGGTACACTTCCCCTCAATTGTAATGGCTTTTACGCGCCCTTCCTTAAAGAAGCCATCTCTCGGAAAGCTCAAAAAGGATTGCGAATCTATTTACTAGTCTGTTGGATTACACTGTTGAAAGGAGATTCTCTGTATCCCGCGGGCTTCGCGTAAGTGTCTCTGCTTACGGGTCTGCCACTTCCGATTTCGCCCTTCATACAGCAGTGCATTGAAAGCAGAATGGTGATTAAACTCGACTGTACTATTTAGTAGAACCGTATGCAGAGCAAGACTCATGTCAGGATGGTGGATAACTGCATAAATACATGGGTAATTGTACCAGTTTTGGCCATGTTCCTAATTTGCCCAATTTCTCCCATAACTTCGAAAATAAAACAGCTTTTCAGGGATTTTTCAAGGTTGCCCAAATTAGGCACTAAGGTGGCCAAAACCGGTACACTTGCCCTACATACTTTTAAAAATGCCTACATTTCAACAATTTCACTGGAACTTTTCCATGTATTCCATAAGATATTCCATTCCCTCGGAAATTTATCTAGTAACTCCTTCAAAATTTCCTCCGCCATTTCCTTCCAAAATTCTAGGACGAATGTAGATATCAGATATAATTTCCTCCAAAAGGAATTACCGATATTCTTAAATTTCTTAAATAATTTCTTTGAATATTCCTCCAAGAATTTCTTCGGAATTTTCTTCAGGGGTTCCGTCAGAAAATCCTCCAGAAATTACAAAGGAGATAGATCCAGAAATTTTCAATACCCTAAGAATTTTTTTTATATGTTTCTGCAGAACTTCCTCCAGGACTTCCTTTGTAAAATATTTCAAGAAAACAAAGAAAATTTATATGGGAATTGTTTATCAAAATAAAGTATTTCATTAGTCTATTGGATTACACTGTTGAAAGGAGCTTACCTCTATCCCGCGGGCTTCGCGTAAGTGTCTCTGCTCTGCCTTGGAAATTCATCTAGTAATTCCTTCGGAACTTTCTCCGCCATTTCCTTTCAAAATTCTAAGACGCATTTTAGGATATCTCGAATTGCTAGAGCCATTTCCAAAGGCACTCCTAAAGAAATTACCGACATTTTATAATTTCTTTGCTCATTCTTCCAAGAATTCCTTCAAAATTTTCTCAAGGGATTCCTTCAGAAAATCCTCCTGAAATACGGGGATAAATCCAGAAAGTCCTAAAGACTAAGAATTTTCTTCATGTATTTCTTCAGAACTTCCTCCAGGACTTACTTCGGAAATTATTTCAGGAAAACCAAGAAATTTCTTTGAAACTTTTTTAGCAATATAAATCGAAAACAGGTTTTTTTTTTCAAAACATTTATGGCAATTTAAGTACAAGGAGGAGTGAAGGAAATGTTCAATTTGGTGGGTCACATGCCCCATCGTGCTGTAGCTTAATGATACTCCATGCCCAGGGAAATTTGGAAAAAATCTACCAGACTGGGAATCCAAATCCAACATTCATAGTGTTGACTTGTAGCCACGAATATAAGCACTAGACCAATTAAGATATGTTAAATTCAAACCTTCAAAAAGATTATGAACCACCCAATGCGACCAGAATGCGGTTGTTCCACATGAAGTTACATATGAGATTAGAAGTTCATCGCTACGCTTGTTGATTTGTAGGTTTGTAGCCAATAAGATGACCTTAGATGACCTAACATTTAACATGACAATGCAGGTAAAAGTGACAGAGATAGTGAACAAATCTGCTAAAGTTATAATAGCTATTTAATTAATGCCTGATAGGTAGCCTTGATTTTGCAGATGCAAAAGAACTGCATATTGTGATTTTTGTGTTGGCCAATTATCGGCGTGAAATACGAAATTCGGCGGCGTGGTGGCAACCGGCGTATGGCGCGCCGCCGACACCTTAACCGGCGTCGGCGTATGCCAAAATGTGTCGGCGGCGTGGCGCGGCGGCGCACAGGTCTATTTGCGATTCAGTCTTAATTTCCACAACAAAAATTTGGAAAGGAAAAATGGGACAATATAAAAAAAATTCCGTCGCGCCACGCCACACAGAGGAACGAATCCCTAGAAAGGGGGTCAAAAGGTCATTTTTCAAAATGATGTATTTTATTTTAAAAATATTTTTCTCGCATTATTCAGGTACTAAAACAATAAAACATAGGGGCCCTCCTTGGCCGTGCGGTAAGACGCGCGGCTACAAAGCAAGACCATGCTGAGGGTGGCTGGGTTCGATTCCCGGTGCCGGTCTAGGCAATTTTCGGATTGAAAATTGTCTCGACTTCCCTGGGCATAAAAGTATCATCGTGTTAGCCTCATGATATACGAATGCAAAAATGGTAACCTGGCTTAGAAACCTCGCAGTTAATAACTGTGGAAGTGCTTAATGAACACTAAGCTGCGAGGCGGCTCTGTCCCAGTGTGGAAATGTAATGCCAACAACAAGAAGAAGAAGAAACATGGTAAATTACTTTGGTTGAGTCAATTTGACGATATTGTGCCAATTGGGGTACCTTCGAAGTTGGCATGAAAACTGTTTTTACTTCATTGATAATATATAATTTTGAAGTATGATATCTTTGCAATATCCTTCAAATTTGTTATTGAATCATTTCAAACTCAATACATCTTCAAAGATAACATAATCAACTATCAATTGCATACATTGTATCACAATTTCATGAAATGTTCACCCTTGGCTTGTGGAGTTAGGGTTTATTTCGATATTTACTCATTTCGTGGGGTTTTCATATGGTTCGAAAACAATTTACGCACCTTTACCCAGCGCTGAAAATCGCATGGCTACTAGTTTACATTATATATTTTCAAACTTAACCAAAATAAGGGCCCGCTAGGTCCCGTAGGTTTTCTGAGGCATTTGGAAATGCCGTGAAATGTATGAAAATGGTGCGTCAAAGTATGTATATGTACTGAATGCTACTATCGCAACAATCGTTATGGAAGTAGTTAAAAATGGTAATATTTCATCATGATTATACGCTAGGGTGGCTCAAATTAGTATGGGAAAAACTTTTTTCAATTTTTTTGATGGGCCGCCCTCTTATTCGATTCTAATTGATGCTAAACTCGTTGGATGTTTATATGCAAAAAATGTATGCAGAAACATCCAGAATAAGTGAATTGCAATTGGACGGCACAATTTACGATCAAGAACCATGATACTCATTCAGTTCTTGTAGAATTTAATACAGAATGTTATGCAGAAAACCGCGAGAAGATTAGAGTTTGCTTGGCTAAGTAATTAGCATTTCTCTGAAGTGGGGTTTGAGCAAATTTCGTTTCTTTTACCTTTGAAAAGAAATAAATTCACCCCTCCTACAACACTCCAGTAAAATACTAATATCTTTGCCTTATAAACTCCAATCTTCTCGTGGTTTTCAGCATAACATTCTGTATTTCATTCTATAAGAACTGAATGAGTATCATGGTTCTTGATCGTAAATTGTGCCGTCCAACTGCAAATCACTGTTTTTGGATGTTTCTGCATACATTTTTCCATATAAACATCTAACGAGTTTAGCACCGCCCAAATGTTGACCGATTTGGCTGAAATTTTGTCCAGAGCATCAGGGCATCAAATAGAACCGAATAAGAGGGCGGCCCATCAAAAAATTTGAAAAAGTGTTTTTGAGCCACCCTATTATACGCTGTATCCAAGATTGCCTACTACTCCAGAATCTGGTAAAAAAGTTCGAGGAATGGTGTTCTACACATTTCCTAACACTGAGTGTACACAAGTGTAATGTTATTACCTTCCACCACAAAAAAGACCCCAATACTCTACCAATACGTGATGCACGATACAA
Organism: Armigeres subalbatus; assembly: GCF_024139115.2. Lineage (NCBI taxonomy): Eukaryota > Metazoa > Arthropoda > Insecta > Diptera > Culicidae > Armigeres > Armigeres subalbatus. The sequence continues at coordinate 9,558 of NW_026943157.1, forward strand.
ATCTGCAGCGTACCAGCAGTGTACGTGACCTGGGTATAATTCTGGATTCCAGTTTGTCCTTCAAGCAGCATTATGTAGATATCGTCGCAAGAGCCAACAGACAACTTGGTTTTATTTTTAAAATTGCTGACGAGTTTCATGATCCTCTTTGCCTTAAGGCTCTATATTGCTCACTTGTTCGATCAATATTAGAATTCGGCTCGGTAATCTGGTGTCCATACCATTCTTTCTGGGTTACAAGATTAGAGGCCGTTCAAAGAAGATTTGTTCGGTACGCCTTATGCAATCTTCCATGGAATGATCCAACAAACCTCCCCTCCCGGTCTAGAGACCCTCGAACAAAGGCGATCAATCACTCAGGCGGTGTTCGTTGCAAAAAATTTAACCGACGAGACCGACTGCCCTGAAATCCTGAATCAACTGAACTTCTATGCCCTGGAGCGGACACTCCGGTCCAGGAACATACTCCAGCTAGAAGGTCGATCAAACAATTATGGCATGCACGGCCCCATACGGTTTATCTCAGCACGTTTCAACGAGTTCTACGCACTGTTCGATTTCAACGGCATCTCGTCCACCATGTTCCGGAATAGAATTAGAAGAGAGTTATTAGTCCAACTTCGTAACAATCATCGTCAGTAATAAGTTTTTGTTGTTAGTAGAGAAATAATTGTTTCAGAATGCTATGTTTTATTTAGAATGTGTTGTTTGTATATTTGTGCACTGCATGTTAAATTCGTTCAAGAAAAGATATGAGGTTTTTACGCCAATTTGAGCATGGCCAACAATATCAACTCAAACTGGCTTTTTCGCTCATCAATTCATTAAGGCTTCAAGCCAGATGGAAAAAATACCAATAAATAAATAAATAAATAAATAAATAAATCATAGTAAGTATAATATATATTTGTTCTCATTTTAAACCGTATTTGTACTTTTGACCGTCTTTTTTGAATCCGTCCCACTGTGCGCCACCGCCACCGATGGTTTTTGGTATCACACCGCCGACACTTTTGCATCAGCGAACAGCAGCTTTTACAATAATCCAAGAAAAAAACTTCAAAAGAATTTCTCACAAATTTTCTGTAAAAACTTTGACATTACTTCATTCAATCCTGATAAAGTGCTGGCATTTCGAATGATTTTTGAACAATTCTCTCTGAGAAACTTTGCTTGGAAATTTTTCTACAAATTGTTAATGAAAAAAAACAAAACATCTCCAGTGTACCTAAATTCGGATAAAAATTCCTTAAAACTCCGATAAAATTTCCATGTGAATTCTGTCTGTAAATTCAAAGCAGTCTTGTGAGAAATACATATAATTTTCGGTGGAAAAAAATGTTCCTATTTTCATATATTTTTTACATTCTTATGGATTTCTTCGACAAGTTCTTCCGAATCTTCACCAGAAATTGTTCTTCATTTCCAAAAGAAGGTTTTCGAACATTTTAAGGAGTACACTTCAAAATGTTCTGTCTCCAGTTAGCCTGGGGGCAGCAGGGACCATGTCCAAGGGCTTGACGACCCCTCCCCAGCTGTCTGCGAGTCAGGGAGAACTGCCTAGGGCGTGGTGGGATTTAGCAGTGAGCTCTGCTAAAATCCCTCCCAAAAAACCACAAGTGCACGTAAGCAGACTCTATCAAAGCGACTGTGTGCCGCTTCAAAAGCACAAGCTCAGGGAGTCCAGACGATGGAAGTGATTACGGACGTATCGGACGTAATCATGTCCTTCCTGGACAATCGAGTAAACTATAGTAAGGACTTGAAGCAGGCCGACCCTCTGCGCTCTAGTCGTGGAGGCGAAGTCGGAGTGAAAGTCCTTGCTGGAAGCCAGTATGGAGGCGGAGCACAAGATCCGTCTTCTTACTGAGGAGAAAGAGTTGGCGGTTAGTCAAGCAGTGAAGGCCTCGAAGGAGGCTGAATCGAAGATTCGGCTCCTTACAGAGGGGAAGCAGCTGGCGGAGAGCCAGACTGCAGAGCTTCAACGGCGTATGGCAATCAGCAACTCCTAACTAAGTAACTCCTAAGCTAAGTAAGGTCACGCAAGTGGCGGACCTGAAAGCAGCTAATAAAGCCTCGGCACGGACCGTAGAGAAGGTCCGAGTGGATAAGACCGAGAGGAAAGTGGTACCTCCACCTAGGAAGATACCAGAGGATCGCCGGGAGGAAGACCTACCATAGACAGAGGTCGTGAATCCAAAAAAGGCGAAAAGAATCCGTCAGCAGGTCGCAAGGAGTGCCACCAAGGGTACGGAACCGGTTACCGCTAAGAAGGGTAGAGCCCGTGCGAAAAGGGCGCGCTTTCCAATGGCAGCGACAAGCGGAAGGACAGAGGCGAATCGATCATTGTCAAGGCTGACGATAAAAGCTATGCCGAAGTCCTAAAGACTATGAGAGGCACCGAGAAGCTCTCTAGTCTAGGAGGGGATGTCAACTGCATCCGAAGAACGCGCAAAGGCGAGATGACTCTCGTCTTGAAGCGGGATGCTACTCGGAAGTGTTCCGAGTATAAAAAGTTGACGGAAGAGGTACTGGGTGACGGGGTTCAGGTTAGAGCCCTGCGCCCAGTCCTGAACATCCAGTGCAAGGGCATGGATGAAATAACCGAAGCCGGAGACCTGGTAGACGCACTGAAGGAACAGTGCAATGTCGAGATCCAGGAATCTGCGATTCGGTTACGCAAAGGCTTTGCGTGAATGCAGGTTGCCTCATTCCAAGTACCTATGGCTGAGGCCAAGAAGGTGCTGGATAAGGTAAAACTGAAGGTGGGTTGGTCGGTGTGCTCGCTGAGCACAAGCCAACCCAATCAGGCCTATTACAGGTGCCTTGGCCACGGTCATAAGTCCTATGACTGTAAGGGACCTGACCGTAGTAAGCTGTGCCGTAGGTGCGGAGCCGAAAACCACCAGGCTCGCACCTGCCAGGCTGCACCGAGATGTCTGATCTGTCCTCCGGGGGCAGACAACATGCATCTCACCGGTGCTCAGGCCTGTCCGACCTCTAGAAGGGTCCAGACAAGCAAGTAACACAGCTAAACTTGAACCACTGCGAGGCGGCCCAGCTGCTGCTACAACAGTCGGTTATCGAGTGTAAAGCTGATGTTGCCTTGCTGTCCGACCCATACCGCATCCCTGCCGGGAACGGCAGCTGGATTGCGGACAAGTCCGGTATGATGGGAATCTGGACTTGTGGGCGATACCCTATCCAGAAGATAATATCTTCTCCCGACGATGAGGGTTTCGTCATAGCAAAGGTAAACGGTGTTTACTTTTGTAGCTGCTACTGTCCTCCTAGATGGAGTATAGAGCAGTACACTAGGGTAGTGGATATTCTTGCGGTGAAACTAACTGGCCTTAAACCAGTAGTTGTAGCAGGTGACTTTAATGCGTGGGCAGTGGACTGGGCTTCCCGGTTTACTAACGCTAGAGGTTATATCCTGCTAGAGTCACTAGCGGTATTGAACGTAGTTCTGGTGAACGAAAGTCAAGTGCCAACGTTTAGAGGACCGAGCGGTGATTCATGTATCGACGTCACCTTCTGCAGCGCAGGACGGACTGAAGAACCAGGACGGATGGTCCACGAGGGTCATACTTCTAGCGACCATCAGGAAGTACGTTTTATGGTCGAGTATACCCGGAAAACTACGACGAGAAGAGGTGGTGCAACTGATCCCGGGTGGAAGACCCAGCCCCCAGGAAATCGACAACCAGTGTACAACCAGTTCAGGAGCTGCCTCCAGAGATGCATGGATGAAGGAAACTTCCCAGATCGATGGAAAGGGCAGAAATTGTTACTAGTCGAGTCAAGTACGAGACACTGAAGACGGCCTTACTGTTGAGGTCGAAATACGTATCTGTCAAGATACAATTAAATGGTGGAATTCAATGGGATGGTATAAACTCGTCTTAGGACAAGTGAAGACACTCCACTAAAAAGCTCAAAATAATTTTCTTATTGTTACTATTACCGAAGCCTGGCAAAGATCCGGGGGATCCTTCGGCATACAGACCAATTTGCCTACTCGACACAGCTGGAAAGCTGCTAGAGAGGGTCATTCTGAATAGATTGTCGGCTTATACAGAGTGTGCTGGTGGCATATCCAGCAACCAGTATGGCTTCCGTAAGGGCCGTTCTACCATCGAAGCAATTTGAGCGGTAACGGATACGGCCAAGATAGCGAGAAGTTTAAACAGAAGAGGTATTAGGTACTGCGCGTTGATTACACTTGATGTAAAGGGCAGCAATTGCTGGCTCCCTGCACCGATTAAGAGTTCCGGATTACCTGTGCAGGATACTGCCCAGACAACCACACATCGCATAAGAATGTACGAATAAAATCGTTTACCGATCCAAATTTCATCAAAATCGCATTGTGGTGCGAAGCTCATCAATTTATTTATAAACTTTCCCGCACAGTAGGCTATTTTGCGAGTTTATTCCAGCTTCATATGTTGACATAGCATATTCCTGCAAACAAACTCAAATGAAATCGGATTATCTGTCAAACAGAGTTTGTTATCACAAACTACATCGCAATGTATAACGAATAAACTCGCATAAAAATCGTGCATATCGCATACACTGTCGTTCAACGTCGGATAAAAAATACACATATATCACCTCCACTTTTGTACGCAAAAAGCGTTTTCGCGACTGGTAAGCGATGAAATTTGTGTGCATAGGCATCGCATAACAGAAAAAACAATTCTATTATGCATGCATTCTGGTTGTCTGGGTGAAAAGTTATTTTCAGAGCAGGGTGCTGTTATACGGCACTGATGCTGGTCAAAAGTCGATCGTAGTGTCTGCGGGTGTTCCACAGAGATCGATCCTCGGACCGGTTCTGTGGAATATTATGTACGACGGAGTATTACGCTTAAGTCTCCCAGGCGGTGTGAAGATAGAAGGCTTCGCGGATGACGTAACGCTAGAAGTAGCAGGTGACACTCTCGACGAAGTTAGACTGAAGGCTTCATACGCGATTGGCAGAGTGGAAGAATGGCTCAACTCGAGACGGTTGTCCCTTGCATACCACAAGACGGAAGTCGTGGTAGTGCATAACCGCCATGGGTTGCAGCAAGCGAGGATAAGAGTAGGGACCTGCACAGTTAACTCCGTGAGGTCGCTCAAGCATCTGGGCGTGATGATCGATGATAAGCTCAATTTTACGAGCCACGTCGATTATGCATGTCAGCGGGCTTCATTGGCGATAAAATCTTTATCACGAATGATGTCCAACAGATCGGCGGTGCATAGTCAAGTGCGGAGGCTGATAGCTGGCGTAGCATTGTCTATCATCCGTTATGGCGTGCCAGCATGGGCCGTAGCACTAAAAGCCAAGTACAATGTAAAAAAGTGTCGCGAGCACATATCGCACCATATCATATGAGGGACTCGGTGCAAGTGCGACGTGTCAAGAGAGCAGCTTCGTTGCTTAAATGGCAAAGAGCATGGGACACCGCAGCCAAAGGTCGTTGGACCCACAGACTAATTCCGGATGTGTCCAACTGGGTTGATAGGAAGCATGGTCAAGTCAACTTCCACCTCACACAGGTGTTGTCTGAACATGGTTGCTTTAGAAAATTCCTAAACAGATTTATCTTCGCAGATTCTGCGGAGTGTCCTGAATGTGTAGGTGAGGTAGAATCGGCAGAGCATGTGATGTTCGCATGCCCGCGATTCGAGGTAGAACGCAATGCCATGCTGCGCAGAAAAAAAAAGTCTCCAGTTACCCTTGCGAGCAAAGGCGTAGGATTGCCAATCCGGAGATGGCGAGTTCGGTTCTCGTTCCTGTCTACGATGTTTTCGGGTGGAAAACATTCTCGACACCCTAGGTATAGTGTATCCATCGTATGTACTTGCTACACAAGATACATATATAATCGTGCAATGGCTGGCATATTAAAGCATTCAATTTATAACTGAGGAAATGTTAATAGAATATACTAAGTAGAAAAGTAGACCAACTTCCAGTTGGAATGTAGAGCCATAGAAGAAGAAGAAGACTTCTAAATTTTTCAAGAAAAAATATTCTGAATTTCCAAAAGATATTAAACAGTCAAACATGAAACACTTTTATATTTCCGTTGATTTTTTGTTTTTGGATATTTTTTTTTAATTTGGAATTTTGAAATGAAAATTTTCCGGAATACTTTTTTACGCTCTTTGTGAAATCTATCACATTTTTTAAAATTTTCCAAGTATTTTTTCTTTCGAGGCATTATTTAGAATTTCCACGGAAGAGTCTATGGATTATCTTCAAAAAATTCTTTGGATTTTCAAAGAATAAATAATTAGAGTTCTCAAGGTTTATGTTTTTCGAATTTGCACTACAAATTCTTCCAATATTTCATCGGGATGAGATGAAATATCAATAAGGAGAAATTAAAAAAAAACATTTAAAAAATACTAAAAAGCAATCAAATTGATAAAATTTTCCATGTACTTCAAACGCTTTTAAAGAAGGGGTAATCTATGGAAAAATGTTCAATTTTATTGCTTTTTATATTTTTTAATGGAATATTTCCTTTTTTTCAATGCTCTTTATTATTTTTTCGTGGTAAGGTTTTAATTTTTGGTAAAAATATTTATTTTGTGGATTATTTATTTCTAATATTGATTTATTTATGGAATGTTTGTATTTTTTCCGTCGAACATTTTGATTTCTTTATGGAAAATACTTCTTTTATGTTTGCAATTTTGGTTTTAAAAGTGTTAATTTATTTTTGTTTTGTTTTGAAAATTTTACATCATTTGTAGAAAATTTAATATTTTTTATTGCTCATACCATGATTTCTTTATTGGAAATTTCCTAATTGTTATTTTTTTTAATTTTTTAGGCTGAGTTTTTATTTTAGTCGTATCTTAGAACATCGACTCATGGAAGGTCTATTGTAGCTTGAGAAAGTAATAAATGAAATCGCATCGGCTCAATGGAACTGCTTGGATGCTTAGCGATGCACGGATACATCGTCCAGGACTTGGTTGATCGGGTCGTTTCAAAACTCCGTAATATAATGTCTTAGGACATTTTGTTTCTTGATATGATTTTTAATACTTTCGAGGATATGTACTTCAGAGCAGTTTGGCCTATGCCACTCGAAAAAAGTACGACTTTTCAGTTCTTTCTATACTAGTTTTGGTAAGATCGAGGAAAACCCTAAGTATCGTCCTGAAAGGGTTAAATACCAAAATATAACAATAAATTCTAGAATACCAAAGGAACCCAAAGGTATTAAAGACTGTAGATTTAAAATGAAAACTTTTCCCCTATGTGACAATCAAGAATAGATTTCTTTTTTAGATTTTGTTTTATTCATAGTTCATTTTAGGGGTTTTGTTTTTTCGCGATAAATTTGTTTTCATGGCTTGTTATGATCGGGAGGATGGACGGAAGCTTATGCTGCCGTAATCTGAGAAAGTGACGTAAGCGCCAAATTACAGCATGCAACAACATGCTAGTTTTCCTTTTTTCTTTTAAAGAGCTCGATGAGTACTACTCGATAACACATTTTTTTGAAAACAGCCTATACATCACTTTTTCAGATTACGGCAGTATGCTTCTCGTTTATCGTCGTTATATATTATCGTTGAAAGTGAATTCTGGAATCCTTATTATGCAGGGTTAGTCGTGGTACGGCCGATCTTTGGGGCCCATTTTTAGCATGTGACGGGGAAAAAATGTGGCTTGTAATTGTACATTGACTCTAAAAACATCCTAGATCAGACCAAGAATTGAACTCGCCATCACTAGATTGGGAAGCATATTCCTTTGCTCGCAAGCAGTTAGCCTCGTTCATTACTAATAGTTAAAACCATCTGTTGAAATATCATAGGTATATGCTCCCATCTCCATCTCAGCCCCTATATTCATCTCATTCTGCATACGGTAAACTTCATTGGAATGAAAAAAAACGATATGCGCACTAATTCAAATCAGAAATTAATGAAGCACATTCTTTTGGAACTAATTTATATAATGTTTCCAAAAGTTACAGCAATAAATATGAAATAAAGTTAAATTTTAATGAAACACAGAGCACTTACTTGAATAAGATGGAATTTTCACTTTATACGCTTCATTTGCTCATCCGTACAAATCGTTCATCACCCACCGGCACTATTTTTTCCATTTGAATTGGAGAACATACACTATATATAACACAATAAATCACTACACAACACATTCTTAGAACTAAGGATTAAATTATCCAATGATTATTGTTAAATAATTAACTTCAGAAAGCCGGAAAATAGGATGAATTTTTCTTACAACACAAATATACTTTAACATATTTCAATCGTAATTTATCACTATCGTAGAAATACAGGATTGCCTGCCAGATAGCATGAAATTGTTAGGATGATGTTCATAAATTATACGAAGTAATTCGCTACTTCTGAAAGCCAAACGATGATGGATATATTTCTGCTCCATCACATAATATTAGAAACAATAAAAGATTAAAAATACAGATTTAAATTTATGTTCTAATAATGAATTTGATGAAGATCACAAATCATCTACTGCGCTGCTCCAAATTCCACGAATTTGGCATCACAGCACGCATGTTTCCATCGTTTCCACAGCACCACGATGCGCATGCGCTAGCTGGCAAAGATGCTGTACATTTTGACGAATAGACAAATCTATACATTACGTCACAAAGCGTGTTGATATCGATTATTCATTAAACAAAAGAAAAACATCTACATCGGAGCTGTCATCTTCAATGCAACGAGCATATCTGTGTCGTAGCTATAAAGAAATCTATGCCGGGCGGGCATACTTGCGGTGGTGTGAGATGCAATTTTGAGTGAGTAAAAAATGAGCTGGATATCGGGGCATGCAATAAGATGAAAATTTTACAATGAGATGGATATCGGTACAATTCGGTGGAATCTTAATCAATTGATATGGTTAACTATTGAAATGAAATGCGATATTTAATGCGATTAGGATAATTTATGAATGTGAGCAAGCAGGATTTTTATATTTATTTCAGGATCGAATGCATTTTCTTTGAGTTATTGATGTTTAAAACATTCACGCTCGCTTAATGAGATGGATATAGGGACAGATACCCTATATCATATTTTCTGCATATAATCGGAATATGACATCCTTAGCAGCAGTGGATCCACAATGGCATTGAAATCTGACCCTCGCAATCTCGCATGTGGTTTCCCTCCTACGGGTTTCACAAACATACCATTCTTATTCATTAGGTAGATTGTCGTCTTGACGAGCCACTTGTTAAGGATGGCTATTTATTATCGGTAAATTTGAAATGGCTTGTCTCCGGTATGTTACTCGGTCAACATGTATTACACATGTCACATTCCATTAGAAACGCGTGCTGGCGGAATGCATCGTTTTCAGTCCGAGATTCGTCTGTACTTCTGCGGCACGTACATGCTTTTCAGCAGTTATTTTTCAAACTTGTGAAGTGTCGATTACCAACCATTATGATTGGTAAACCCGTGCATGGAGGAAAAGTGCATCCTTTCACCGTCTTTTAGAAATTCAGACTTTATGGTGTGGTTGCCGGATTGGACGACGACATAAACTAACGTTTTCAGTTTTGGCATTGGGACAATCAATTGATTGATATAGTGTTTCAAGGTCAATAATTGAATACTTCTCCAGATGTGTGAGATCCACACTTTTTACATTACTGGGGCTTTCATTTGATAAAATAATGCACAGAAATCTATTTTAACGCGATATCAATTAAAAAAAATAAACGAATGAACATAAAATGAAAAAGGAATACTTTAGAAAATAGAAGGAAATGTATTATGTAAATGAAAAAATACTTGATTCAGTACTGTGTTATGAAGCCTCATGGGTTTTAATTTACTATAGTCTATTCAGATTACAAGCTTCATCATTCAAATGGAGATAGAAAATTAAACGTCAAAGCATCACGTTAAACTCTATCATAAGCCATAAGACGAGTTTGTACTATTTCATTTAACTCCACTACTTTATTGTACCTTTGACAGATACGTACTTCGACCTCAACAGTAAGGCCGTCTACAGTGTCTCATACTTAATTCGACTAAGAGCTTAACATATTTTTTTATAAATATATTTATCAGAAGGTAAAATGCATAATGCATGTTAAACAACTACCGCATTGATAACTATGCTCAAAATAATTATGACGAGTAGGTAAACCAACCTTTTATTTGTCTCTATCATAATCACTGATAATTCAAATGCATCTACCTTTGATAAGCTCTAATCTGATAAAACAAACGAGCAAATACCTTAACTCTTTATCCATCTCGGCAACCAATACACCTTTCTAATTCAGTATCGGGCAGGTCAACTGAACCGCGAAATTCAAATCATACACGTTGATCAAATGAGTATTGCTTGGTACTGATAAAGTATAAGCTGGACCGATAGCCGACAATGAGCCATAAAACAATTAATATTTGACCATCTGGCCAGTTGGAAAACTGTGCCAAACCAATGCACTGAATTCATATCTCATATCATTAGGAATTAATCGGCGCTTATAGCGCAAAGCTATGAAAAAACACGGGAAGTTTGAGCGGTGACGAACTGGTTGCGGTCCCGTCACGAGCGTGTTACCCTACCACACCGAGGAAGGCTCGACTACGGAACTGCAGGCCACAGGTATACTGGTAGAACGAGTAAATTGCAGTCTCCAGGGCTAGAAAAAGACTACAAAGGTCACGCTCGGCGGTAGTGAAGAAAGAACGTATCGAGATATTGAAAGCGGCGAGGCTGGCCCTAAACAAGTCCAAGGCCATCAAAGAGTGCGATACAGACTGCTTCGATAGACTAACCCATGAAGAGACGCCTATCGAGTGGTGATGACCAAAACAAGGGGAGCACTAGCTCCTCCCGAGGGATGTCCAACAAGACTGTAGACGATAATTGAAGTACTTTTCCCGCACCACGGCCACCCATTGACCGCCAGCAGCGAGGGTAGAAGCAGGCGACGAAAACATGGCGATGGTGATGGTAGAGGAGCTAATGGCGGTGGCAAAGTCCCTCGACCCAAGTAAAGCACCTGTTCCTGACGGGATTCAGAATGATGGCGATGAAGGTAACCATAATGACAAATCCTGACATGTTCAGGTCAGCTTGGTGCCATTAAATCGGTGGTTAAACTGTAGAAGTGGCCATCGAATGCAAGCGGCTCGGTATCCGTTACTGCGCAGTAATAACACTCGACATGCGGAATGCATTCAACAGTGCGTGGAAATCGCGAACTCGTTGCTCTGGCTAGGACTATCGGTAGAGCTCAGTGATGAACTACTTAGATGTTAAGAAAAATCACTTAAATAAAGATTTAAAGAAAAACATATCGGTAGAGCTCAGTGATGAACTACTTAGATGTTAAGAAAAATCACTTAAATAAAGATTTAAAGAAAAACATATCGGTAGAGCTGTACAAGATTATGGAAATGTACTGCCATCACGGCAGGAGACCCGCAGGGATCAATCCTGGGTTCTTTGCTGTGGGACGTGATGTACGATGACGTGCTGAGGTTGAAGTTCCCGCCGGGAGTCGAGTTAGTTTTGTTTAGGAATGGATGCGCAGCAAGAAGCTACAGTTGGCGCATCATAAAATGGAGATGATAGTCGTCAACAACTGGAGATCGGTGCAGGAGGCGAAAATTCGAGTCAGCGGGTGTGACATCACCTCATTGGGAATGGAGTGATGCTCGACAATAAGTTGAGCTTCAAAAGTCATGTTGACTCCGTCAGCAAGCGTGGCGATTTCAATACTGCGATACAGAGGTCCAGTCTGGGTGTCTAATTGTTTTATTTAATTAATTGCATATTCTTCGGCAACTCGGCTGTACGAAAATATTTTTTTGTTAAATATCTTGGATGTGCATATGCACAGCACATGTTTCGAAATGGACAAATTGATATAAAATTTGCAAAAAAGAATCTATGTGTCTTGGAGGGACTCAAACCCTCAACCTCCTACTCTCTAGATAGGCGTGATAGCCCCTACACAACAAGATCACTTAAAGGTCCCGTTTACGGAAAAGCCATCAGAATCAGAGTACCAACCTCCTCCGCGAAAATGTCTGTACCTAGGGAAATCTATCGAAAAATATTGGCTATTGAATCGTATAATATTGAATCGTGAGCTTTGATTGCGAAGGTAAATCGCGTGAAGAGTTTGTATTTAGTGTTTGGTGAAGCATGAATTATAGGCAACTCATTGAAGTATTTAGAGCTCACGAGGGACTTCAGGTAGATCGTGTTGAGAAAACTTTGGAATATATCTGCCAAAGCTTCGCTGTGAATAAACAAAAAAAGAGTCAACTCCGATATACTGCATTTGAAATTTGAAAAAAAAAAATGGCAAGCCGCATCCAGATTCAAAACTTACTTTGACTCATATAATTAGGAATGGCTTGACACAGAATTTGAATTAGAAGAATTTTATCATGCTGAGCCGGAGCCAAAGATAATAAAAGAAGTGTACCTGAAAAGAAGACAACTTATACAGAAAAGGCTTTATGATAGATTTGGTGTGAGGGTAGTGTGGTGTGAGGTGGATAATTTACATTACGTTTACATTCGTGCTATGAACTCGTTGGATCCTTTGATAAGCTCCCTCAACTTAGGTAACCGACTTCAAAATAAATCTAATCAGGAATATCCAGAAGATGTTCAATGTTTTCTACTGACTGAAAGTTCTTGCAGTACAACAAATTCAAGTACAGAGAAATATGCCCTAACCATAGTACTGCTAGTTTTCGTGACTGTCATGTGAAAGCGAAAACAGTTGCATTTTCATTTTCAAGAGACCAAATGAAAATGTAGCCGTCTCCCGGTCACCTGTCACATTACAAGCAGTCATGATGGGAATGTGCCTTGTTTTGAAATCTAAATTTCTGAATAGTTTTAAAAGATCTGTGCAAATAACGATGACTAATCGATACATTTGTGTTGTTTTTGATTTTCGAGTTAGAAGTAACATTATTGAAGAAGAAACAGCTTGTTTACACTAGTTTGATGCGCTTTCATGAAATAAAAATCTGTGAAAATTTGGCAGAATTCCTTTCATTGTTTATGTTTTCTATGAAAGCGGAAGAGAATAAAGTGTAAATATCGCGAGATCTCTCTCAATGAAAATGAAAATTTCAGTACTGCCTAACAGATATTTTAATCGATCTACAAGAAATAAATGATGATTTTTTTAGGATTTTCATGTACATAATGATAAAATGAGGATGTTCATGTACATAATGATAAATAAATATTGTTGCAGTTTACTTGTACATCTTGAAGCTTTTATTACATGGAGCTCGTAGGGGTAACGGCTCAAACCTTGGCCCATTATGCTACGGTTGAGCACATTTATCGTTATAAATCTTCATGTATTGCATTTCCAACCAGAATTATTCCACCAGCCGGCTTGCTTACATTTGGTTTTGACGTCAAATAGCAAAAAACGACGATGAATGTCCGCAATATCTCATTTAAGGTGATTATAGAATGAAGCCAGAAATCGGCCATTTTGTAAACCACGTGCTTTTCAAATATTTTTTTCAAGAGCACGAGATGAAAGAACCATAACGCGTATGGGGCTGAAATAATGGTAGATCGTTTGCTTAGTTATGCTGAACAATCATAATTTGATTTTCGGCACTGTACGAAAACTATTACGCCAGATTTGGGCTTTTGGAAATGTATGTAGATAAACGTGTGGTGAATTTGAAATTCACCACGGGCTTCATTCTATAATCACCTTAAAACCAGCGAAAGTCTCGAGAGAAATGGACAAAACGTCGGCATCCTTGTCCCTATCAGGTGGATAATTTTTCAGCCCACTTGGGACGAGTGATTGTTGATTTCGAACATACGAGAGATAAAGATGGGTTGCTGTTTATAGTACCAGTCATTTTGCTTGCGTTGAATAAAGGCAGCATGCAAACAAACAGAGAAAATCAAATCATATTATTGAGCGTGAATTCTAATTGGTTGCATGTAAAATACTACCACACTGATTGTGAGAGTGCGTTTCAGATTCCCCCAATAGCACGCTTACCAAGGACATGCTAACGAAAATACTATTATATGAATCATTTATTTCCCAAATATTTACCATATTTGCAAGTGAAGAAGGATAGAAAAATGAAAACTGTATTAAAAACTGCAATTGCAAAAAGGCCACATGTTCTAGCCCTCATGTTGTGCCTTCAAACAAATTGCATACGTTAATTATTGGCTGCCGCATAATTTTGAGATTTACTGCTAGTTGAAACCATGGCAGTTGTGTTGCTTTCGCTCTCGCGATACTCTCAAAGAAACTTTTTTCCTAAACGTAAACAATGCTTTAGGTGGGGATGATGCATAACGCACTACTGAAGAAAGCCAATTGTAAAACTTATTCTAGGCAATTCCTTGCTTTGTACTGTACATAAACAGTTATAACTGTGCCAACTACCTGATATTATTACACAATTATTCATAAATACAATTATTGGATGCTTGTTTTTAACTCTGCCTGCATTGAAGTTTCATGATTGGTACGTGCGTTTGATTCCACTCCTCTCTATATCGATCAGCTGTTGTGAATCCTCTCAAAACTCTCACGTGGTCACGTGTTTCAACTTCCCGAGTTGAGAGAATACTTTTTCGGTATCATTTTACAGATCAAAATACTTTTAGCAAGCAATAATAAATCTAAATTATGATGAAGGTATTTGTCAAGTAATTTGACTTGAAATTATTTCCATGAAATGACGTTGAAAGTTTATCTAATGAAACATACGATCCATTGTATCTTTCCATTATTAAATGAGAAATGGATTCGTGCGAAAGATGATAAAACTAAATATTCCTACACTAATTGAATCATTTATTTGCGAAATTATGAAGAAAATGGTGTATCGAACCACGAAAGGTTGATGCTTGTATCGCTTTTGCTTGAATCGTGTTTGAAAGCCGTAAGGTAGGCAATTATTTTTGGTATGTTCTGCGAATGAAAGCTATTATATCGTGATTCCAGAAAAGCATCATGAGGGCCCATTTACGAACTACAAGACGTTTTAGGTTGTGGGAAGGTAGGCTTGTCTGAGCGTTAAGGACTTTATAAATTTCAGAAACCTACCATACATGAAGCATTACTAGAGGCTTGGTGTGGGTTGAGTTTAGCGAAGGGTTAGGGTTGTTATTTGCGAATGAAACTTAACCGCTGAGTGGATTAACCTGTTTTTACAAAAAATCTTAGCAAACTAATCGCACCCATCGGATATTCCATCTGCAGCTTTCGGTTATTTTCTCCAGTACGGGTTATTGGTGAGAATGTTTTGATTTTAGAGTTTCACCTATACTAACGTAGTGCTATAAATCGAAAGCGCATGCCACCATTTGGCTACGGGTGCCCCCAGTATTGTCCAAAAATGTTTTGGTTAATTATGTCGCTATACTAATGGAAATTGTGAAATAAAAATGATAGCTGACATAGTGTGGTTGTTATCCATTCATCTGATGTGCGAAAGCAGGTATGTTCATTCATAAAACTCTTTTATTGGGCAAAAGAAAAACTCTAGCACAGCCAGCCTGAATAAGTCAACGAAACATGGCTGCTAAAAAAACCGAGTCAAAGTGATTTTAAACGCAAGATAATTGCTTTTAATAGTTTAAGAAGTGTATAAATCTGGAGTTATGAAGCAGATATATGTTTGATACACTTTTCTAAAGAAGCAGTGGTTAATATCTCCCTACAAATCGACGTATTATCGCTGAAATATTGAATTATTTGCGTGATGAGCCAATGTTACATCCAGCGCCAACATTACCACCGGTTACCCTATAACTTTTTTATATTTTATTCCCTTTACTTGTTTTGAGGGTTAATAGTCAGAACTATAGATAGTGGAATATATAGATGAGCGAAGATAAATCCTCTGTCTCCAAACGAACTGTCAAACGCTCGGTCAAACGTGCCTCCAAACGAGCATGACGTCACGATTTCAATGGAAACGTTAAGGGCTGTGACGTCATACGCGCGTGTGCACGGGCAAAAAAATTGACTCAGCCATGCTTTCGCTCATCTATAGATTCTACTATCTATAGTCAGAACCAATTTGAAAAATCCTGCAAAGACAACATGTTGCGCTTGTAGATACAAAGGCCTGTATTCCGCGGAGTCCTTGGGCAACTTAGAACATCTGTAAAACTCGATACACACAAAAACATAATACAATTTTATAGTTTAAACTCTACAGGTTTGTGCTTCAATAAAATACATATCTATAGACTGCTGTGTACATGTTCGTAGATAAAAGGGATATATTCCATGGAGATTAAAAAGCTGTATTCCAGGAAGTTTGGAGACCTTAAAAGCAATAATGACCTGCAAAACAACTATTTCACATATTTTAAACATTAATCCACGATATAAGTGTGAAATATTGCTGAAATGAAACAAAACTGTTTTCGGCCACCTACTTGCATGGAGCCGCCCCATAGTGCCCCGGTACGCTTGTAAAGCTGTGTCGTCAAATTTGTAAATCCGTCATCCTGAAGTTAAATTTGCTGGTTCAGCCAAAACAATAATCCTACTATTTCATGGACTAATAAATTGTACAATACAAACCCATACCTTGTAATGGTGTAGACCAGATGCTTGTACTGAACGACGAAACATGCTTCCACATAGAATGGAATTGATAAAATAAATATCAACCACCGGGAGCGGGGATGAAGTAAGTGTGCAATAAAAAAAATCGACAATCTACGACAAAAATACAACTGCCAATAAGCTACAGCTCCGGTGAGCGCATTCGCGAATTTAATTCACTTGTGTTGCGCATCTGTTCGCGGTCAGGTCATTGCCATTGACTTTTTTTCTCTTCTCCATCCTCGTCTATCTGGGTGGAGTCGTGTACCGGGCAAAGTGATTAGGCTCCAGAAAGGCAGTGATTTTGAAAATGCCTCGAAAAACACTTACTGAAATATTGCTCATAGACTACCGGTGGATAGTTGTTGTGTTTTTCCTGTTACCGGCATCCTTTCTCTACAACTTGTTCTACAGTGTTAGAAGCAAGATAATCTTCAAGCTGCATTCGGCGCCCAAGCAACATGATGCAAAGGTGGCAGGTATCCAGAAACAGGTAAGAACGAATTAATTGATAATATGACAATGATAAAAATGACCTTGGAAGGTTAATCGCAACTGCTACGCAAGGTAAATTTCTGCACTCCTTAAATTTAGTGTTTACTATAGTCGGATGGAATAGAAAGTTATTAGCCTTACGATGCGCAGAATGATTGATAGCACCAAGTAAGTCTACACTAGACGCCTGGATAATTTTTATATATAAGCCTCTAGTCTACACTTCCCTTTTCCTCCTTTTTCCCATTAAATATTTCGATTCGCGTATGATACCCGCATCGCGTCGCGTGATGCATCCGTATTTTTACGAAATGGTTACGAAACTCCAGAAGTTCCAAAACATCCCGAGTAGGAAAAAATAACTCAATAATGCCTAAATCTGTTATTGAAATCTTACTCTGCTGTAAACTTGCCTTGCATTTGCGTAAAAGGTAAAATACCAAAGGAATAGTAATTAATATGCAAAATACTTCATTTATCAATAATTCAGCGATAATACATCGTTTTGAGAGAGATATTAATGCTTCATTTAGAAAAAGTTTATCAGGCATATTTTAGTTTTATTTACGCTACAGTCATGTACCTACTTCTTCAACTAATAAACGTAATAAGCTTGCATAAAAAATCATTTCGACTCGGTTTTTTAGCAGCCTCGCAAACAGTCCGTCCAAGAATTATTTGATTTGCCCAATGAACACAACGACACAATTGAACCGGTTTTTTTTTGAGAAACTGCATATGTAACATTTTCGGCCAAAATTCAAAATTCTTTTATATATTATTCGTGCAGTTGCCGAGTCACCATGAGAAAAACTCATACGCTTCT
Source organism: Armigeres subalbatus (assembly GCF_024139115.2). Lineage (NCBI taxonomy): Eukaryota > Metazoa > Arthropoda > Insecta > Diptera > Culicidae > Armigeres > Armigeres subalbatus. The sequence continues at coordinate 27,516 of NW_026943157.1, forward strand.
CTGACAACAGATTATAGAAATAATTGTTTAAAATTGGTCAAAATCCACACGCGTGGAGTTTGTCAGATAAGACATCGACGCAAACTGAATCAAATTCTTATGTCCAAAAACACTGAGCCCATTTGCTCTTTTTTAGCGAAAGTTAGTTGAATTTCCGAAGAAAGTATTGCCTGATTTTCTCAAAATTGCACGCGGCGAACCCTTCATGAAAGGTACCGCCGCGCTTTCTGCACCCCGTTTACTTGATTCTTATGGGTGAATATCATTGCGGTGTATCGTTTGGCGCGGCCGTACCTTTCGACAGTCATTCGCCGCGTGAAGTTTTGTGCAAGTAGGTACCCATATGGGAACATTACAAACAACGCACAGTGAATCATATCCAGAAAATCTGACAATAACGCAAGACAGTCGTTCGTTCCCTTGCCCCTGCGGAAAACAAATTGTGTATCTGACAAAAAATCATTCAGTTCAACCCGTATGTCTAGCCGGAAGAGAATCATCTTCTCCAATAGCTTCCGAAGATATGATAGCATCGCGATTAGACGATACGAATTCTAATCCGACGCGGGTTTTCCGGACTTCTGGATGGCTATCACCCTCACTTGCCTCCAATCATCCGGAACAATGTTGCACTCCAGTAACTGACTGAACAAGCTCAATAAGCGCCTCTTCGCGACGTCAGGGAGGCTTTTGAGCTAATTGAACCTGACTCTATCCATCCCTGGAGCGGAATTGTTACATGAAAGGAGGGCAAGCGAGATTTCAATAATCGAAAAGGGCCGATCCATCTCATCCCTGTCAGCAAAAGTGTCACGTGACTCTTGCTTCACTGATACCGAATCTGGACATACTTTCTTTGAGAAGTCGAGTATCCACCTCGACGAGCTTTCACGATCTTCGTTTACGGACGACGCGTTGCGCATTCTTCTCCTGACGGTCCACAGAGTTTTCATTGAGGTCTCGCGCGTTAAACCGTCAACAAAAGTGCGCCAATATTCGCGTTTCTTCACAACTTTGCCAACAACCAACCTTCTTGAACTGGATCTCGAGCGCGATGTACCGTTTGTGAAGTACGATCGAACCGTGTTTCCGAAATTCTTTAAACGCGGCGGATTTCTCGCGATAAAGTTATTCGTCTTCTTCTTCTTATTGGCATTACATCCCCACACTAGGACATAGCCGCCTCGCAGCTTAGTGTTCATTAAGCCCTTCCACAGTTATTTACTGCGAGGTTTCTAAGCCAGGTTACCATTTTTGCATTCGTGTATCATGAGGCTAGCACAATGATACTTTTATGCCCAGGGAAGTCGAGACAATTTTCAATCCGAAAATTGCCTAGACCGGCGACGGGAATCGAACCCAGCCACCCGCAGCATGGTCTTGCTTTGTAGCCGCGCGTCTTACCGAACGACTAAGGAGTGCCTCGCGATAAAGTTATGTACACTCAGCATCCCACAACGGATTGTGTGGTTTCCTACGAATCGAAGCCTGGCCCTGGCCGGCGTTGTGCCTGAAGAGCGCTGTCAAGGATCAACTGGGATTTAAACTCGTACTCTTCTTGCGGTGAAAGTGCTTCTATCGACGGTGCGCCATAAATGATGGCTTCCGCACAATTTTCCCCATTCAATGTTTTTTGTGAGGTCATATGAGAGGTCGATAGAAACAGATTAATTACGTCCATTGGAAATCGAGACTTCAATCGGCAAATGATCACTACCATGGGGATCTTGGACCACCTTCCAAGTAAAGTCCAACGATAATGAGCTCGAACAAATGGTAAGATCTAGACGGCTATCTCTTGCTGGAGGAGCCACTCGTGTAACTTTTCCTGTATTCGAAATTGACATTTGACGCAGAGGTCATATAGCATTGATGAACGGTTGTCGTCGTACAGTTCCCCCCAGCCTGTTCCGTGGGAGTTAAAATCTCCCAAGAGCAACCGTGACTCAGGCATAACCGAGCAGATGTCCGAGAGATCTCTATGAGATATCGCGGTGTTTGCAGGAAGATATATCGAGGCAATACTGAGGTCTTTTCCTCGAATAGTCTCGCCAGCGCAAGATCGACTCTATAGAAGGAGTGCTGTTTTTCAATCCCTAAAAACACCCCTCCATATCGATTTGCCCGATCTCGGCGGATTATGTTGAAATCAGGAAAATCAATCCAACATGGTGTTTGCCATGTTTCACATAAAGCAAAAGCATCACATTGTAATTGTTATGCTTACAAACGAAACACGCGGATACCGAAGAACGTAACTTTATTAATGCTCTCCCATTCCGTTACCGTGTTGCCAAATACATTCAAAGTTAGTCAATCACAACATATCTCTCTTTCTATATTGAAGTTACAAACATTTGTTCAAAGACGAATATGGAAGTCCAAACGAATATTCTCTTAGCTATGGATAAAAGTCCTCCAGATGTTTAGGACGTCGTATTTCTCTGCGAGGCCTCTGGAGGGTTTCTGATCCCTTGGGTGGAATCCAAGCGCTCATCGGATTAGCAGCATAATCACTATTCTACCTTATTACTTAATGTTCTGCGTCTGATGGACGATCCAATGATTTAACGTGGGAAGTATTACGTCTGTAGACCTGCCCATTTCCTGTTTCTACTGTAAGGTTATTTCCGCAGCGTTGAATCACTTTAGCTGCAGTTGGTAAAAAATTCGATGACAACTTATTTTGTGGTGTCATATTTTTCAGTAGCACTTCATCTCCTATGTCAAAAGTCGATTCTCTAGCTCCAACCTTGGTACTCCTTGGTGTTGTGCTTTATAATACTATCGCGATCGCGCATTTTTTCGTCATCGCAAAATTCCAGTTGCAGATGTGGGATCAAATCTCGGAATCTACGACCGAACATAAGTTGTGCAGGCGGAACCCCTGTTCCGAGTGTGGAGTGACCGAATACATATAGAGGTACTCTTACAATGCCTCTTTCCAGTTTGTCCCTTGCTGTCTTACAATCTTCAATACCTTGAGGATTGATCGATTTTGACGCTCGACCTCTCCATTTGCACTAGGGTGGTATGGTGTAGTATGGATTAGTTTTATTCCCTTATCTACACAGTAGTCCTTGCGTTCCTGGCTTGAGAAATTTCTTGCATTGTCGAAAGTCAAAACGCAAGGTAAACCCATTCGAGTGAAGCTTTCCTTCAAGAACCTGATGACTTCCCCTGTTGTTGTCTGCCTCATTGGTTCGGCTAATACGAAACGACTATACAGGTCAATAAGGACAAAACGATAACATCCGACTGGGAGTGGACCCAAAAAGTCACCCGAAAGATGAATCCACGATGCACTCGGTAAATCTCTAATGCGCAACGGCTCCGGTTTTTCAAACGGGACTACCAGTTGACAGTTGAAACATTCCTTGCACTTCGTCACCAAACCGCTACTCTCATTCTCCTTTTCATTTTTTCGCGTCCGGGGTGTCCGATATGGGCTAGAGTCAAGTCGGCCGCTCGAAGATTTTGTGGAACGACGATTCTAATTTTACGTAATAAAATATCGTTTATGAAGCACAGTTCGCTTTTAAATGGTGTGTATTGCCTAATATCATCCCACTTTCCGCTGTGCAAAGCAGATTTTACTTTTTGCAGTTCATCATCGTTCTGGGAACTTTGGATGATATCGTTCATCGTTATTGCGGCTGGTTTATTTACTTCCACAATTGCAAACAGGTCTGCCTTTGAGCTTCTGTCAAAAGATTTATCACCGAGGACTTCGGAAAGTCGTGACAGAGGATCAGCTATATTTATCTTTCCAGGTACGAAGTCGATCTTGTAGCGGTATGCTTGCATTTTTAGAACCCACCGTTCCTGTCGCTGATTTGGAATAGATGTTTGGCTGAAGATAGCGACTAATGGTTTATGATCAGTCTTTATGGTAAAATCTAGTCCAGTAAAGTACATTCGAAAACGCTCCGTTGCCCACGCAATCGCCGATGCTTCTTTGTCCAATGTTGAGTACTTCTTCTCCGTCTTAGTCAAACTTTTGCTGGCGTAGCTTATAACTCTCGGTTCGCCTTGTGTCTACTGTAACAAAACTGCTCCTAGACCGTTAGCACTTGCATCCGTTATCAAAGCGGTCGGATTCTTTGGACTGAAATAACCCAAATGTTCCGGTTTAACCAAAGCAGATTTGATTACTTCGAACGCACGTTTCCCTTCCTTCGTCCAGTTAAATGGTACACCTTTTATTGTCATCTGTCGCAATGGAGCGGATAGGCTGGATAAACTCGGAATGAACTTACCAACGTAGTTCACCAATCCGAGAAAACTCCACATTTCGGTAGTATTTAGTGGCCTTCGAAAAGTCTAGATGCCGCTGACTTTATCGTTCATCGGAGAAATACCACGGGCTGATAGGGTGTGACCCATAAAGTCAACGGCAGTCTTCCCGATCTCACTTTTGACCATGTTTACGGTTAATCCAAATTTCTCTAGTCGGCACAGAACGGCTTGAACTCGTCGATCATGCTCTTCTTGCGTTTTTGCGTATACCAGAATGTCGTCGATAAACACCTTTGTTCCTTTCAGTCCCCTCAGAATCCTTTCGATCTCCCTTTGGAAGATTTCTGCCGCACAATTCATGCCGAACATGAGCCCTTTGTATCGATAATAAGCATTCGGCGTGACACACGTGGTGATCTCCCTTGATGATGGTGCCAGCTCGATCTGGTGGAAGGCCTTTACAAAATCTCTTTTACTGAAAAACTTGCAGAAGTCCAGGTGCGGCATAATTTCATCAAAGGTAGGTAACGGATATCGATCCGGAATGATGGCCTCATTTGCACGCCTCATGTCGACACACAGACGTATACTTCTGCCACTATCCTTTGGTGTCACCACCAAAGGGGAGGCCCAGGTAACTTTTAGTGGTGCTGGCTCAATGATGTCCTGTTTTAGTAAATCTTGCAACTTTGATTCCACGAGCTCTTGTAACGGTATCGAAAGGCGTCGAGCAGGCTGCTGAACTGGAACTACTTTTTGGTCGATTTTCACTCCTACCTGTAAATGTTTCACTTTTCCCACTTTTTCTTCTTTTGCAGTAACGTTGAAAACCTCTCCTTCAATCTTCAAGATATCGAGCTCCATCGATGTTTGTTTACAAAGGAGGTTGGCCCCTTTCTCACTATCGACGACATACTATATTTTATGCACCTTTAGTTTACCATTTCCGTAGACGCGCAGAAATTTTGGACCTTCGTGATTGCAGCTAATCTTACATCCTTCTCGCTTCAATTTACGCCAGGTTTCGCGACTGACGACGTTCACATGGGCTCCTGAATCAACGATCCAATTCTGTTTGACTCCGCCGACGTAACAAGTTACCATTTTGTGCTTCGTATCTGTCGCGTAAATTTGTTGCACATCACTATCGCTGTCACTTCTTCTTGCTTCGTCACCGCTGGCATCCGTTTGATCGTCATCACTTCCTGGCTCTCGAACATGCAACACACGATGTTTTTTCTTCATTGCACTTTGCTTACTATCTAGCTTCGTCTTACACATTTTCCGAAAGTGGCCAGTAATATTGCACTTATCGTAAACCTTATTTCTGGCTGGACACGCTCTGTCATTGGCAAAATGACCAGTATTGCCATACCGAAAACACACATCTTTCTTTTTAGTATATTTTGCCTGATATACTCGCGGCTCCTCTACGGAAGTTGATAGTTTCTTCATCTCTTCTTTATTTCGTCGTACGGTTTCCAGGATTGGGGCTTCTTCTATAATAGCAGCTACCGTTAGCCGCTTCTTCTTTAGAATTATTCCTCGAAGTTCATCAGAACGGCAATTGTCAAACACTTGCTCTGTAATTCGCATATCAAGAGCTTCTCCATAATCACAGAGCCGACCTTGTTCTCGCAGTCGCACAACAAATTTTTCCACTGATTCTTCTTCACCTTGTTTCAAGCTTCTGAATACGTATCTGTCGTATGGAATGCTCGCCAATGGGGCGAAATGGGCGTCCAACAATCGGATAGCTTCTTTATATACATCAGAGCCAGCAGGTGGTGCTGCATCATGACCAACGATTTCGTAGAAATTGTCCTGAATTTCGGGCAAGGCAAAATGCAACAAGTATGACTTTTTTCTCGAAGCAAGCGCAATGCAGTTTACCTCCAAGAATAATTCAAGTGATCGCTTCCACTTTCTCCAGCGAGTTCCTATGGACGACATGTCGGAGGTATCGAAGGGGGGGGGGGTACAGCGACGGTTTGTTTTCCATGTTTGTCTTTCTTTTCGCAGCTATGGCGCACTCACTTTTTTTCTTCTTTTTTTTACCTCACCCACATTCTTTTCGCAAAATAGCAGCAGCTCGATTATTACAGGTTATGTTCACTTTCTGACTGGTCATCGCATGACTTTTCCAAGTTGATTTCCTTCCTTGATATCGCTTTTTTTCGCCGTAACAGCACAGTTTTCTGACTGGAAAAATTTATTCTTTTCGAATTCAATCGCGTTCTCCGCGAATTTAATCTAAGACCCAGCTCGCGTCGCCAAATTGTTATGCTTACAAATAAAACACGCGGGTACCGAAGAACGTAACTCTATTAATGTGTCAGAAACGACTGGAGAAGCGGCCTTCCTCAACATTTCGGCGTAACTTCGCCGAGAACGCTACGGGAGAGACCGCTTCTGGTGGATTCGCTGAGCACTGTATGTACGTTGGGCAAGCTTCAAGAGCATCTGGAGGGCTTTCGTTACAATAGATACACTTCGGTGCCGTCTTGCATGCGCCTTCCACATGCTTCTATCCGCATGATGCACAGCGAGGTTTATTACAGCAGTACTGAGCGGTGTGACCCAGCTGCTTGCAATTAACACAATTATTCATTACCTTCGGTACATACAGCCGAACAGGTAGACGAAGTTTACCAATCACTACGTAGTCAGGCAGCGCGGACCCGGAGAAGATGATGTAGAAAGAATCAGACGGGGAATAAAGGCTCCCCCAGACCTAAGCGACAACGAGTCGCCACGATTCTATCGTTGGGTCGCGGCAGGCAATGTTCTATTTACGCATCCATACCAACGGCGACAGAATCGCTGTCGCCAAGCGATAGAATCGCGTCGCGACTGTCGCGTCGCGTGTGTTTGGGGGAACCTTAAATTCGCTTCTTTTCCTCCTGCGACACCGAATACATTAGTTTCCAATCTAGTATCACAACAAAAGGCAAAGAAACGTTCTTGAAACGACCGAAACCTTGTTTCAAATTGTCGCATGTCATACTTCCCTCCATCAACACCCCCGTGATATCACACACTGCTGACGGTAAACAAACCTTATATTCGAGAGTGAAAAGCTCACAGGTGGCAATATTTGCTATCATTGACCGTGACGTGAAGCCTACTGGACCCAACCATGTCAATGGTCGTAACTGACGAAAATCGTTTTTTTCAGATCTTTGCTGATTTGGCTGATATTCAAGCGTTTGCCTTTGGGTCGAAAGAAAATAACGTACGGCCCACAAGAGTCAGGAGGTAGGCTTTGTGGCGGGGGTTTGCGTTGCTAGTGTCCATTCTGTTTTTACTCGGTACATCAGATTGCAACGAAACATCTAACAAGGGTTTCGAAATTCCCCCGCCATCTTCGTCTTCGTGCATTCTTCTTTTTCTTCTTCAATGACTCTACATTCCAACTGGAACTCGGCCTGCTTTCCAACATAGTATTCTATTACATTTCCTCAGTTATTAATTGAAAGCTTTCTATGCCCGCCATTGCATGAGTATGAGTATGAGTATCTTGGGTGGCAAATACAATTGATACACTATGCCCAGGGAGTCGAGAATGTTTCCAACCCGAAAACATCCTAGACCGGACCTAGAATAGAACTCGCCATGTCCGGATTGGCAATCCTACTCCTTTGCTCGCAAGGCTACTGGAGACCCATGTCTTCATGCATTACGGACACGAAATGCGCCGCTGCAGCGAGGCAAAATAAATTCTAAAACTAGACACTTATCACGGGGACAAAATAAAAAAATGAAAAAAAAATAAAAAATAATGAAAAAAAGTAAAGGGTTGTATCAAAGATACGACCGCAAATCGAACGTAGAATTACGTATAGTGCGATAATTGATACGAAAAAAAATCATCAACATTTTATGCATGTTCGTTCATACAGGATGGCTGATAGCCGAAATATAGGCAATTTACTGTTAAAGTGCAATTTCAACATTGGCTGGCGAAATTGAAATTTTCAGTAGCTAAATCCATTATATCAGCTGTTCACAATAGTTGTAAATAATCTTAGAGAGTTTACTGATCGACTCATACTAAAATCTCCGGAATCCGTTCAAAAACGGCTGAGTTATTGATTCGTACTTCCTGACCTATTTTCGTGATGGTCCCAAATTTGAAACTTTGTGATGACCCTCTCCCTATCTTATCGAAGGACGTAATTCTAAGTAAAAAAACACTAAAATGGATACTTGCGTTCACACTGATGTATCGCCGGATAATGGTCCTGGCAGCACACACTGGACGGATGATCACTCGCCGATGGCGCGATCGAAGCCAAGCTCGTTGTTGTTGGTGTTCGCGCCGCACTCAACCCTGATACTGGGCGGAGGGTAGCGGAACGGCAGCGTGTGTTGGTGGAGATGATGGTGATGATCAGAGTCTATTATATAGAGTTGCGCAAAGAGGATCTTCTTACACTTATTCTGAACGAGCTTCTTGTTATTCTGTTTGCAACTTTCATTTTTGCTCAACCCTAAAAGTGACTTCACGGGAGTGTTCACTGCTAAAGCTTTCTAATTCGATAACCAAGACACCCACAGAGTGCAAACACGTTAGTTTCTTGTTGCTACTTTATTGGGGGGTGTATTGAAGTTTTTTCAAGCTGTTTCTAGAACAAATCTAATACATTTCAATTCATGCGTTTTAATTCGCCATAACAATCATTAGGCGATAACAATACTTCCGCCTTACCAACAATCATTTGTTTACTTTGCTCGATGGGTAGACGGTTTGACAGTTCAATAGGTAGATTTGGCTTCACTCTTTGCGTAACTCTATATATAATAGACTCTGGTGATGATGAGACTTTTGCGTGGACGAAGATGCCTGCGCCGGATAAGGATGGACGCCGATAAAGTTGCAAAACTAAGTGTTTTGCTTTTAGTTCGACGAAAACTCGAAGGGCTACCTAATTAATTAAGCACCACTTCCATTCAAGTACTTCGATTCGCAAAATATTTAGTAATAAACCCGAACTTGGGAAAAAACGAAAATGAAACCGACCGTACGCGGATGCTCGACGTGGAATGAAAATTTATTTAATATAATGTGTTAATAAATCTCGCTTAACTTTTCAAAAGGACCTAAGTAACATTTTTTTCATGAATTAATTTGAGTATTGCAATCAAAAGCTTTCATATTATTCTGATGTTTGCAATATTCAAATTAATTCATTAAAAAATGTTACTTAGGTCCTTTTGAAAAGTTAAGCGAGAAATGTGTTCAAACAGAGCATACACGGACAGATAAATCAACCCAAACTTTGAGTTCAATATACGCACTATTGAGAATATCGCAGAAAAAATTTACCCAAATTTGGGTAGTTTTCCCTTTCTTTCCCATGATTGCTATTAAAACTAGAGCAAGATGCAAACACCTCACCGAGGTTGCTCAGCCCAATAACCCAAATTTGAGTAAATTCAATATTCTCTATTTTGGGTTGATTAAGGTCCGCTTTGGATAAATTAAACTCAGCTTTGGGTAAATTGTTTACATGGGATTAAAGGCAAACTACCTAGTGCCAGAAAAGAGCCAACGGTTCAAACCAAAGGGGTTCAAATTAAAAACGGTCTTATGGCCGGGGGTCCTAGGTATATTCAATACGCAAAGAGATTTTGCACTCAGTATGATTTCTATGTACCTACAAAATACAAATACGATTGAGACATCTTTTTGAATCAATTCAAATTGCGTTGACCACAAACTTTTGAAGCCATTTTTGCTTTAATTTTGTATCTGTACCTTGAATAGCAAATGTTCATTTCAATAGATCACTAAGTTCAAAGATAAATAAATGTGTAACCAAAAAATAACTTCCATTTCTCATGCAGGTCAAAAAATGGAAAGAATCCGGATCGAAAACAAAAATGTGCACGGCACGACCTGGCTGGCAAACGATGAGCTTCCGAAAACCGATGTATAAAAAATCATCCTATCAAATCAACTGCAACTTAGTAGATGTTCTGGAAGTCGACACCACCCGTAAAGTAGTTCGCTGTGAACCGCTTGTTAACATGGGTGAGTCAGGGCAATGATTCTAGAGCATCTCAGTATATCAGTAGGACCAACATTGTATTTCAGGTCAACTGTCCGAAACGTTGGCTCCTCTAGAATGGACCATTCCGATTGTACCTGAGCTAGATGATTTGACTGTGGGAGGCTTGGTCATGGGAACCGGCGTCGAATCCAGCTCACACATCTACGGCCTTTTCCAGCACATTTGTCTGTCGTACGAATTGGTTCTAGCTGACGGAAGCGTTGTCAAGTGTTCTGCAACGGAAAATGCCGACCTTTTCTATGCTGTACCATGGTCATATGGAACCCTTGGATTGCTGACGGCCGTTGAGATCAAAATAATCCCAGCCACAACGTAAGTGAAAAACAACATGAGACTAGACGAAAGCAGAGAATTGTGACTTTCATTACAGGTACATTCGGTTGCACTACGAGCCAGTAGTTGGTCTACAAAACGTTGTCGACAGGTTCGAAAGCGCTTGCCGAGACTCGAAGAAGAATCATTACGTGGAAGGTTTGCTTTATACTCTCGATGAAGCCGTCATTATGACCGGAGAAATGGTCAAAGACAGTGAAGTCGAACCGGATAAGGTTAACGATATCAGCAAATGGTACAAGCCGTGGTTCTTCGTGCACGTTCGCGATATTTTAAAACGTCGTGAAAAGACATACGAATATATCCCATTGAGGGAGTACTACCACCGTCACTCCAGAGCGTTGTTCTGGGAAATTCAGGTAAGTTAATAAGAAGAAGCATCTTCGAGAATTGCTAGCCGTTGTGCAAAAGACGATAATCGACAATAACCTGCAATGTTGGTCTTACTAACAGCAGTCAACGAAGCGAATTCTGAAGCATCATATTGAGGTCGTGGTGAAACGTTAATTATTAGTTAGCGAATGATTTGTATATGGTAACGTATATTGCTATTGGTCTCAATATGGAGGAGTCGTAAATCGAAGAGGACAACGGGAACCTCCCAGATCTGCATACCGCACCAATTATTTTGTTAACACGAGAATGTTTCCTACCAAAAAATATTCTAAATCAGACCGAGAATCGAACGCGCCATCTGAGGATTGGCATTCCTACGCCTTTACTCACAAGGCTAACTAAAGACCCTCGTGTCTAGACTCCACAAGACGCTCCGATCGAATAGAGTTAGCCGCCGTACCAAACTGACTACAGTCAAACCTCCATGAGTCGATATCGAAGGGACCATCGACTCATGGAAATATCGAGATGTCGAACAAGAAATCTTTGAAAAGCTGTTTAAAGGGACCAACACAGTAGCCCAGAAAATATTTTTTAATATGACATAATTTCACTTGTCCTAAGACGAGTTTATACCATCCCATTGAATTCCACCACTTAATTGTATCTTGACAGATACGTATTTCGACCTCAACAGTAAGACGGCCTTCACTGTTGAGGTCGAAATACGTATTCGAGTCAAGATACAATTATGGTGGAATTCAATGGGATGGTATAAACTCGTCTTAGGACAAGTGAAGACATTCCACTAAAAATCTCAAAATAATTTTCTTATTATGACATAATTTGCTTCCATTAGTCGATATCTAGTCATAGAACATCGACTCATGGATGTTTGACTGTATCTACAAAACTAGGAAGGTGGATCGATCAGGTAGGTGGAAGACGATTGGCGGACCTTCTGCAGACTACGTGGTTATGGCGACGTTCCAATTAAGGACAAGCCTCCCGGAATTCATTTGCGTTTTCAGTCGTGTTTTCAATGGCACATCACTCAATTCGGAAGCAACATACAACTGTATTTTTTATTATTTGACGCATATGACGTAGCAATCTGAAATAATAAAAATGATAGTTGTGCTTTGCTTCCGCATTAAGTGGTGGCCCTTGAATAGTTGAGTTGATTTAAATTTGGATTCCAGGCGACCATCAGTTCGTACTTTACTTCCAATGGCCGATACAAATATTAAATTTATTTTACGTCCGACAGCTCTTGAAATGTACGAGGGGGGGAATAAAAAAAATAACAAGGAAACAGAAAAAAAAAGTCCAAAAATGCAATAATTCCATGGAAAATTTTAAATTTTAATGGTAAATGATAGCAAAGAATGTTAAGAAAAAGCAAAGAATATGAATATTTGTAACATATTTATCCAGTAGCAAAATTTAGGACAAAATTTATATAATTAGAAAAGTACTGGAACTTATTTTTGTAGAAATTTCTGTTTTTCTTTTTGGAAGAGCTGGTTTTGTTGATAAACTCTAAGTAAACTGTTGAATCCATAACACCAAAGTACTGCTAGAATTATAAGCTTTTGTTTAAGTCAAGAATGAAACTCAAACTGGTTGAATCAATAGGGGCAATGGTCAGATGTACTTCTGAAAACACAGCTGTGTTATTTGAACACAGTTGTTTCATGACGTTCTTGCATAGGCTCGGAATTGCAGACTTTCCGGAAATTGCAGTCTACTTTACGGAATACTTAGGTGACGTCTGAAGTAGAATCGCTGAAGCCATATCAGCATGTCCACGATCCTAAAGTTATTGGAATGCCATGATACTTGTTAGCAGCATATACACGACCTCGGATAAACCCGTAGAGAGGATGTAATGGCTCATGGATGACGATTGCTGCCTGGGCGCTTCCCGACCCCCACACGATCTGAGATGTCTTCTCAGGCGTATGATTGCAGATTTTCGTTTACCTTACTCCAAGCAAAGGTACGATACACTGAAAATAACCCTGCTTTTTGAGAGTTACAGTTCCAATTGATTTATGAAAAATAAAACATTCTTCCAAACAGTTTCAAAATAAATCTCTATTGCTTTGTAAAAATAGCTAAATAAATATAATACAATACATAGGCTATGTTGGTTTCCTTCTCAGCCCCATGTACATGTGGTATTTATAAAGTGGGACGGATTCCAGCGTTTGCTTGCAGATCTCGTCTCCGCTCTTACGTGGCAGGCCTACGTCACACTGTGGAGTTGCTGTTGGTATCGGATTTCGATGGCGTCGTCGATGGGACTTAAAATTCAGAATCCGTTGACTACGGTTGATGAATACTTGCAAATCTATGTGAACTCTGCTAATACGCACCAAGTATCACTGGCGTATAACATTACAGACTCCACGTTAGAGTTGAGTATTCGGGATTTGGTGCATTGCCTAGACCACCGCCAAACGTTGACTGGCTTTGGTTTTCGACCTTCTTCACTATTTGTCCGGCTACCGTGGAGTTGGAGTTGTTCACATCCAATGATTCGGCGTAGTTGATATTGATTTGATATTGAGCATTCAACCAGGTCATTCAGTTTACTCCACTGTTGGGTTAGTTCTGCAGTATCGTCATCTATGTCGAGGTAGTACGATTGCTTTATAGTGGTGGACTGCTAGAGCGGCCCATGATGTCGTCGATTACTATGAGCATCAGCAACAGGATTTGGTTTAGACCTCCCTAGCTTCTAGAGACGCCCCTCAGTTTTTCGTGATTCAGACGATCGAAGGATTTTCCGTGGTCAATCAGAACCAAATGGAGGGACTCTTCAAATACATTGACCTGCTCCAGGATGATGCAAAGCATGACAGTATGGTTCTCACATAATCATCCGGGCGGAATCTTGCCTGCTGCCATCGTAGAATTGTCAACCTTTCCCATATCTGAATTAGGATAAGTCGTCAAAACTCGAAGATAATGTTCTAAGTGGTTGAATGAACGTTTTACCTGATCAGTTGATGACTGACATGTCGCGTCTTTCCCTGGCACTTACGGATTTGTCCTTGCTCTAATCAGGCGGCGTGAAATATTGTAGAGTATGCGATTATTGCCGGTTGTTGACCGGGGAAACTGCAGCCAACAGCGTTTGATGACTTACTTCTCTAGAACCGCTTTTAGTTGTGAGGACTAGTATTTGGCTGTTTTGGAAATGGATCACCTGAAATTGAAGACGGTGCCTTCTTGAGTCCATCATCTTTTAAATGGGCAAGATCCGACCACACATTTCCCGAATTCAGCGGCAGGACAATTCACTCAGGTGTCGATTCACCATAGATCGACTAGAAGATCCAGCTGTGAAGACATCGTTCGTTGAAGAATATGGAACTCAAGTAGTGGATGTTCTGGAAGGTGGCAGTGTAGAATAGAAGTGGGCGGAGAAGAATACTTTTATCGAAACCGGCGACATCAACTTGAATGAGCTGCCACTCAGTGAATAGCTATTCTATAAATTATTATAAATGTAACCCGACTGGAGATTGAGAAGCGAATAGAATCAAAGGCTGAGCAACGGGAAGAATCAGATGAGTAAAGTACGAGTCCCGTCTACGGTAAGTATCTCTGTAAGTGAAAGTCGGGCGTTGCTGCAGACAGGACAGGCTGGCGTGGATGGACATCCTGGCCGATGATGTCCTCAACAACTCACTGACTTGGAAAGCTGAAATGCTGGTTCGATCACTTCGAACAGCTTCTTATAGTCTCAGCTGCGTTCTTCAAAAAGCAGCCATCCGATGCAGGAAATCTAAAGGGGCTCCAAGGTCGATCGGCAGTTGGCGAAGGTGACCCTATGCTGTCTGTTTTGTCTGTCTGAATCACAAAGACCTATTTGGCGCCCAGGGATGCAAGGGATTTTCTAATAGGGTCAGAGCTTTGTCTGACCTCATTCTGGTAGTCGTTGGATGGATTTCATCTGCTCTGTTACTATCTCAGCGTAATCGAAGAGATCTTGGTGGGTGTGATTGTCCGTGTATCATACCTTGAGCTGTTTTGGTTGTTATTGTTGTGGATATCTAGACGACTCTGATTTGGCTAATTAACACGAAACGCTATATTAGTATTGCGATGCTCTTTTGTGTGTGCTTAACGAGCTGACCGTATGTTTTTTTGCGGCGGGTCCACCATCAACGCCCGCAGAACCAGGTGGTTGAGTGTCAACGGAAAAAGCTCCTCAAACTTTGCAGTAGCCGGGCGATCGGAGGACTTCAATGTCTTGACAGTCTGATATCATCAGATGACGGAATTGGGATTGACATGGAACCATGAGTCAGAAAGGCTGGGGCCACCTTCGCAAGTTTTCGAAATATTTGGAGACCCAACCGGATTGATTCACGCACCAAAATTTGAATGTACTACTCTATCGTGAAGCGTGTTGTGATTAGGCAAAGACAACGCAGATGATGTCTAAAATTTATATGTAGTTCAAACGGACTTACAGTGCCGAGCCAAAAAGCCAACAAATATCGATAACAATAGATGTTCGAAAACGTGGATGGAAACGGGTCGACCATATATTGCAAGGTGCTTAGACGGAATCTGTAAGGATAGGATGTAGAATATTTATGCCGATAGAGATATATGTTCGTATTTTTTTATTTAAAACACTCTTGGGGACACATTAATGATCTTTATATTTATATTTCGTATCAAGATAAAACCAGTAATGCATAAAGTTCAAAAGTTAAAAAAAAATAAAAAATCAAAAAAAAATTATTTTTTTTCGCCTCATAAATTTTTTGGGAAAGTTGAAGGGGGGGGTGACAAAATAAATTTAATATTTGTATCGGCCCAAGAAAAAAAAAAAAATAAGGGAACAATGAAGCTGCACCTCACAATTTACACATTCGGCGTTTTGGCAAGCGACAATGTTGGTTGCTTTTTGCATTGAACAAAGGAAAATTTAAAGCGCCAAAAGATTTTGATCTCGCCAAACACAGAAACAAACCGCCAATGTGGTTTTGACATCACATCACAGAATCATGTCAAAGTGACCCAGATTCGGCAAAACCGTGGTTACTCTAATTTGGGTTCGGGTACCTAAACTCAAATCTGGGTAACCGAACAAGCGAAAAAATCTGGGTAACCGATACCCAGCTATTTTCGCTCCAGAAAATTATTATTGTGTAAAAAATGTTAGGGAAAACAATTTCCCCAAACGCATATCACTTGCCGGCTGTGCCGACAATGCTCCGCCGCCATTAATTTGACCATGCTTGGACTATGTCCAAGGGCTTGACGATCCCTCCCCAGGCCATCTACGAATTGTGGCGCCTGCCTAGGATGTGGTGGGGTTTGACAGTCGGCTCCGTGGAACTTCTATAAAAAGCTGCATATATCCGCAAGCAAACTCCGCCAAAGCGACCGTGTGCCGCTCAAAGCACACAAGCCCAAGTCCTGGTGTTAGGTTGGACGGTCCACCGACGAGACAGGAGGTTTGCGCAGGCCCAATAAGCCGCCTTTAAAAAACAACTATTACGAACGACATAGAAGATAATACGACTCGATACAATCGGCAACGACCTAGGCGACGAATAAAGGATCACGATTGGAAGCTTGGAACATGGAACTGCAAGTCGCTAGGCTTCGCAGGTTGTGACAGGATAATCTACGATGAATTACATCTCCGCAACTTCGACGTCGTAGCGTTGCAGGAAATCTGCTGGACAGGACAGAAAGTGTGGAAAAGCGGACATCGAGCGACTACCTTTGTTGATCCCGCCACGTCCAGTGATCCGACGAGCCCCATCGTGCCCACTCCTGTGAACGCGATCGTATAAACGTATCCACACCCAAACCGCAGAAAGAGGATTGTCTGCCACACGAAAGGTCAGAAGACGAGTCTGCGGTCAGCGCATTGTATTTCATCGTAAGCAAAATAGCCTTTGTTGACAAACTGAACTACGTCCAAGGAATTATTTTCTAAATTTAAGAACAAAATATCTCACAAAATTGTTAAAAATCTAGTTATTGCTATCCCAACTGCAGGTAAAAGCTAATTGAACTCGCAAACTATCATTGTAGTTAGTAAAATTAATGCTGGGATCTGTTGATCTATATATATTTTACAGTGAATTCTAACGCTTATTCGGAATTAGAAAACACAGCTAACTTGCATTCCCAGGCTGTTCTTAACACAAGGTGAGGACATTCAATTTCCTATCATCCAGTATACTAAAACGACTATAATTAGCTGGTGTATAGTTAAGCCCGTGGGACAAAATTTGAATCCATCCACCTATTAGAGTTGAAAGACCAGCGGTGAGATCCTTTTACCATTTACATCTTAAGTTGTATAAAAGAAAGCTCCTTCAATATCAGTAGGTAACTAATAACGAGAAATCTCTCGACACGAATTGTTAAAACGGTTGCGAATTCGAATCACCAAAAGTGAGTTGTAGTATATTTGTGTTAAATTGAATCACCATTAACCTTATTTATAATTCCGCAGGAATTTTGTAACTCCCTTTTATTGGAATAAAGTTAACGAAATCTACTGGTTCGTTTATCGCTCAACAACCTTCTACCAAATCTGTGACACCACCAATGAGCTGGGAACCGGCTTCATAGTGCTGGGAAAGCTGCGCCAATGCGTGATTGGGTGGCAGCCAATCAACGCAAGGATGTGCAAGCTGAAGATTAAAGGCCGTTTCTTAAACTATAGCATCATCAACGTGCACTGGCCACACGAAGGGAGACCCGACGACGAGAAACAAGCGTTCTATGCACAGTTGGAGCAGACATACGATGGATGCCCACTGCGGGACGTCAAAATCGTCATCGGTGACATGAACGCTCAGGTAGGAAGGGAGGAAATGTATAGACCGGTCATCGGACCGGATAGTCTGCATACCGTATCGAACGACAACGGCCAACGATGCATACATTTTGCAGCCTCCCGCGGAATGGTAGTCCGAAGCACTTTCTTCCCCCGCAAGAATATCCACAAGGCCACATCGAAATCACCTAATCAAGTAACGGAAAACCAAATCGACCACGTTCTAATCGACGGTAAATTCTTCTCCCTTGAATCCGACCACTAGCTCGTTGCAGTATGTCTGCGCTCAAAACTCGACGGTGTACAACACGCATCGGAGTCGTCCGCGACGGCTAAACATTGGGCGGCTACAAGACGGTAGACTAGCCCAAGACTACGCGCAGCAGCTGGAAGTGGCACTCCCAACGGAAGAGCAGCTAGGCGCAGCATCTCTTAAAGATGGCTGGAGAGATATGCGATCCGCCATTGGAAGCACTGCAAGCACTATACTAGGCACGGTGGCTCCGGATCAGAGAAACTACTGGTATGACGACGAATGTAAGCAGTTAGTTGAGGAGAAGAATGCAGCATGGCCGAGATTGCTGCAACACCGCACGAGGGCCAACGAGGCACGATACAAATGGGCGCGGAACAGACAAAACTCGATTTTCCGGAGGAATAAGCGCCAGCAGGAAGATCGAGACCGTGAAGAGACGGAGGAACTGTAAGGCGCTAATAACACACGAAAGTTCTATGAGAAGTTGAACCGTTCACGTAAGGGTCACGTGCCATACAGCCCGATATGTGTAAGGACAAAAACGGGAACCTTCTTACAAACGAGCGTGAGCTGATCCAAAGGTGGCGGCAGCACTACGAAGAGCACCTGAATGGCGATATGGCAGACAACGCTGGCGGTATGGTAATGAACATAGGAGCACGCGCGCAGGACATGCGACTTACGGCTCCGAATCTCCAGGAAATCCAGGAGGAGATCGGCCGGTTGAAAACAACAAAGCCCCTGGAGTTGATCAACTACCAGGAGAGCTGTTTAAACTCGGTGGTGAGGCACTGGCTAGAGCGCTGCACTGGGTGATTACCAAGGTTTGGGAGAATGAGGTTCTGCTGCAGGAGTGGATGGAAGGTGTCGTGTGTCCCATCTACAAAAAGGGCGATAAGCTGGATTGTAGCAACTACCATGCAATCTCATTGCTGAACGCCGTCTACAAGGTACTTTCCCAAATTTTATGCCGCCGACTACCACCAATTGCAAGAGAGTTCGTGGGGCAGTACCAGGCGGGATTTATGGGTGAACGCTCCACCACAGACCAGGTGTTCGCCATACGTCATGTATTGCAGAAATGCCGCGAATACAACGTGCCCGCACATCATCTATTTATCGACTTCAAACCCGCATATGATACAATCGATCGGGACCAGCTATGGCAGCTAATGCACGAAAACGGATTTCCGGATAAACTGATACGGTTGATCAAGGCGTCGATGGATCGGGTGATGTGCGTAGTTCGAGTTTCAGGGGCATTCTCGAGTCCCTTCGAAACGCGTAGAGGGTTACGGCAAGGTGATGGTCTTTCGTGTCTGCTATTCAACATCGCTTTGGAGGGAGTAATACGAAGGGCAGGGATTGACACGAGTGGTACGATTTTCACGAAATCCGTCGACATTGATATCATGGCACGTAACTTTGAGAGGATGGAGGAAGCCTACATCAGACTGAAAAGCGAAGGTAAACGGATTGGACGGCGAAGTACATGATAGGCTCAAGAGAGGTCAATGTAAGCCACCCATCACGTGACGAAATCGAGGTGGTTGAAGAATTCGTGTACTTGGGCTCACTGGTGACCGCCGATAACGATACCAGCAGAGAAATTCGGAGACGCATCATGACAGAAAATCGTACGTACTTTGGACTCCGCAAAACGCTCCGAACGAATAGAGTTCGCCGCCGTTTTTTCGCCGCCGGAGTTTTCGACAGGAAAGTGCTGCGTACCATCTATGGTGGGGTGCAGATGGCGGACGGTACGTGGAGGAGGCGAATGAACCACAAGTTGCAACAGCTGTTGGGAGAACCATCAATCGTTCACACCGCGAAAATCGGAAGACTGCGGTGGGCCGGGCACGTAGCCAGAATGTCGGACAGTAATCCGGTGAAAATGGTTCTCGACAACGATCCGACGGGAACAATTAGGCGAGGTGCACAGCGGGCAAGGTGGATCGATCAGGTGGAGGACGATTTGCGGACCCTCCGCGGACTGCGTGGTTGGCGAAGTGCAGCCATGGACCCAGCTGAATGGAGAAGACTTTTATGTATTGCACAGGCCACTCCGGCCTTAGTCTGGCAATAAATAAAAAATAAATTACTTTATTGGTGCAGAACCAGCTATTCCAATATCTAAATGTTGGGTGAAGCTTTTGATTAACTCTTGGGTTGTCACACAGCACACATGGCATTGGAGTAGTCTGGATTTATGTCATCAAACAAAATTGTAGCCAGCTATTTAGTTAATCGATCTAAACAGAATTGCAGTGTCTTAGTCAAGGCCTTGAAGGGTTACTGCCGACCGAACTATCACACGACAAATATTCAACGCTATAAGCTCTTGTACGCTTATGCGTTGTATGCCCTTTTCAAGGACCCTTTTCCAAACTTTCCCTTTGTTCTCCCATCCACATTCCTTTTGTTGACTTCCTATTCCGTCAGGTGTGCGTTGAAAAAGGCTGTGAAGGCGATGGCACCAATTGAGGTGAACGTGCCCCTAGAGCCGACGATCTGAAACCTGATACTTGGGGTGGCATTGTGGGGAAGGGTCTTCGATGGGTTGTTGAGTTTGTGGTCTATTACTTTATTCACTGCTTATCACAAATATCGGTTCACTTTGTTGTTCGGTCTCGTTGATTACGGTGCGTAATCTGATCGCTAGCTGGTTGACTGTGGACAACTACTTTATTAGGCTTTTAATTTGTACGTCCGATTGCCCTGGCCAGAAAAACTTGACTCCGAGAGAAATATTTGTCATTATTAAATGGAAACGTTTCTATAACAAATTAACTATTTTCTATTACTCACAGGACATCGTGCCATTCGGGAACAATATCATCTTCCGTTACCTGTTCGGCTGGTTGCTGCCAGTGAAGGTTTCCCTGCTGAAGCTCACTCAAACGGAAACGGTAAAGAAGCTGTACGAAAACAATCACATAATTCAGGATCTTCTGGTTCCGACCAGCACCTTGAAGAAATGCTGCGAAGAATTCGACCGTCTGGTGAACGTCTATCCGGTGTGGCTGTGTCCGTTCCTTTTGCCCAACAACCCGGGAATGCTCCAACCGGCCAAGGGAATGAAGAGCGATCTGTACGTGGATATTGGAGTGTACGGCGTTCCAAAGAACCGTCCATTCCACCCGGTGGAAACGACCCGTGCGATTGAAGATTTGGTCGAGAAGAGCAAGGGCTTCCAGATGTTATACGCCGATACGTACCGCAGCCGCGCGGAGTTCCGCCGTATGTTCGACCACGGCCTGTATGACAAGATGCGCCAGAGGTATAAATGCGAGGAGGCCTTCCCGGAGGTGTACGGCAAGGTTAACAAGAATGTTCGGGATTAAATTAAAGCTACTATTGGCACCAATATATTGTTTAATATGCATTTATTCGTAGTGTGTAGAATAGAATACGCCATCTTGTATCTGATTGATATATGCATTGCAGTTTTTTGTTTTGTTGGTATGCAAAAATATTTCTGTTCATTTCGAAGAATCGGAACATGGTATTCTTAAAATTACGAGCTATTATTGTATCTATATTTAATTAACATATTTCAATCTGGTACGAATGCATTCTAGTGATGATCTATCAATCAAATGTATATTGCATACCAAGAAATTCAGCTCTAGGTTCAATTATGTTTGAACATGCAGGTGAATCGAACCTAGACCCGAATAGAGAGAAATCAAGTAGTGTCAATAAAATGCTTCCCACAAGATCAATGAAGTCTTTCATTCTTTTCAATCGAGTAGCTATGCCTACGAATTCGATCACTTTTAGTCTTTTGTTTTTCTTTTCTCACAGCTTTGCTTATCCGCTTACTATTTGCTTTATTTGTGCTCATTCTACAAAATGTATGGTTCCTTGACGTTGTTGTTATCTCTGAGTTTGTTCATGTTTTGGGCAGTTTAGTTTACTTAATGGACTTTTGTCAGTTTTTCACTATTGGTTTTAGTTGAGTTTCTTTCTTCTTGTTAACTAATATGCAAAACATAGGATAAACTTAAACATCCTTGTTTTGCACAATAGTAAACTTCTGAACATCCAATTAATATTTGTTTCTTCTAATTAAATAAAAATGTATGAGGTTACGCACTATATTCCGTTAGTATTAACTTCACTTACCAAAAGGCAATTTTTGAACAGTTGATTTCTTTTTCAACAGCGACTTTTTTACAACTTTTGTGATTGTTGGGCAACAAATAAAAAAAACGGATTGAAAGCTAGTTGAAAACATTATAGGCTATTCGAGCGATACACAATTTAATGCGTACCTATCCATAGGTACTTTAGAAAGAATGATTTATACAGAGTGTAATAGTTGAAGTTTATAAAATTGACATTTAACTTAGACGTTTAAGAGAACCTAGTCTAGCGTAAAACAAAGGAATATCAATACAGGAAATACATACGTGAAACATCCGAATCAATAAACAGCCAATTTCTCAGTCAAATCCACCAGTCTAGAACGTGAACGAAGTGCACAGGCTCAGGTGATTTGGAAGTGTTACTTAATTTTGAATTTCAACGGTGCCTACGCTGAGGTGTCATGCTCAAAGCAGATTCAAAGAAGCGATCACGCGCAACATTATTACTTGTCGGTGAAACGCAACAGCCTCGTGAGCATGGTGGTCACGCACGGGATCTGCTTCTGCTGATGCATCATAGGAATATCCGGCGTGTTGGACTCGAAGTCGTACGCCACACGTTGAGCAACGAACGTCAGCAGTGTCAGCAGGTCGTACTTTTGCCATGCTGATTCATCTCCTGACAAAGAGACTGCATGAACCAAGAGCCCTTCTGCGTGTTGCGCCACGAGTAGAATCCGGGATGGTTGAATAGGCGATCAGGAAATCGGCATGGGCTGGTATTTTGTAGCTCATGGAGCCGGCGCTGTCCGTCTCAGTGCGTTCGGCTAGGGTGACGCCTGCGTCTAGTTGATCTCCCTGGCAAGCTTGGATGAAGAACACTTTCGGCTTGCCGGCCAGCGTTGGGCAGCGATTTGCGGTAAAGTAAGACCAAATTATGTCCAACTTATACTGGCAGTCCTTTGCGTACAGATAGCCCAACTCACCGTGGGAAAGGATAGTGATGGAGACACAATCGTGATCAGAGTGATCCATCATGGCAACTGAAAGGACAAACAACCTTTCTTTTTAAAACGTTTTTTTAGGGATTTTCAGAATTCCATTCATGTATAATGAATTTTATATTATTTCAACTGGCGTTTCCCTAACCTCAATCAAATCAATACTGTTACTGAAATATTGTTACCAATTCCACTAACCTTTCTCCACCTCCTTCTGCACTTCCCGCAATTTCAAATCCTTGTACACGCGAACATCAAAGTCCAGATACTTGAGCGTGGCTGCCAGATTCTCGCAATCCACGTTGGTTCCGGTTCGAGCCTTCAGTTGAGGGATTTCAAAGTGTTCATGATTAAAAATCAGCGCCAGCCCGCGCTTTGGATGATTCATGTTATATTCCGACGCATAGCGATCCACCGGCATGCGAATTTTGTACCGATTCCCAGAATTATTCCTGAAACGGTAAAAGAATCACTCATCGTTGTACTATATAGACCGGCAGAAAGATGAAAGTTTGTTCTATTGTCCACACACTATTTTTTCCTATTGTAATTGTAATTTATTAACTATACGTGGACCTGCTAGTTAGCTTTACATCAGGTCAAGTTCAATGGGAAGAAATAGAACAAAACAACCTTCAAATTTTTTTTATAGAATAATGTGTTTTAATATTAGTGTTTCTTCCTTGACCTAAAATATGGGGTAACCTATAGGATTCCGTTATGATAATATATTATGTATAATTACAATTCCAAAATCTTACAAATTCTATGGGTTGCGACTAATCCGTTGACAGCCACTGGTGCATATCGTTATGCTTTTTGTCTTGATGTTTTTTTCTTTGTTTTCCATCGTCATTCCATATTCCCATCTTCGAAGGATACCCAAAGGTAACAAGAAAAACTACATCTTTCGCATGGTTCAGGTAGAAAATCACATCACGAAAAGGACGACCAACGAAATAAAAGATAGAACAAAAAACTTACAGGCCATTTCCGTGCCCCAAAGCGTCGGCAACATCCGTGCATTTGCTGATTTTGTTCGAATCCTGCAATTCCACTTGCTGTGGCTCAACCTCAACCAAACCCACTTCACTCATTTTCGTTAGTTTTATTTCACCCCTTGTCACCAACAATTTCACGATACTTATGAACAATTTCACAGAATATTGTAAATCCCAGTAGATTTTTTTAAATTCCTTCAAAGACGATACGTGTTTACTCGAATACAAAACAGAGAAGAATGATGCGCTTTTCTGATCTGATGCATCAGAAAACGTTGCAAGGCGTTATGTTCTGGCCGATGCAACCCGCAAACCCCGCAACGCAAAAGTCATGCACATTCCCAATGAAAATTAGATGCGAATTATAGATAGTGGAATCCAAGATGAATACACCACTAGGTGTTCCAATCTGCCAAATTCACGATTCAGCCATCTTGGATTTTAGTGGGAGAGCCAGCCGGTTTGTTTATGTTTTGCACCGAAAATGAACTTTTCACCCCCGCCTTCTTCTCGCCCATTAATTGGGCAGATTGCAACACCTAGCTGAGCGATTCCAAGCAACAGCATCAAAATTTAAGAAAATTTTTAATTCATGATTTTCTATTGAGTTGAAACTTTGCACAGTTTTTCAATTTCATCTAAATCGTCATTTTTCGATATCAAATCTTCATATATGGTTTCACAGTGTGACGTCACACGTATGTAGCCACGGCTGCGTCCTGGTGAATTTCTTCCATATTTGACAGGTATCGGTGGTTTGTATATAAACAAAGGTTCATCCGCTTGCTGCGGGAGATAGGATGAACATCATGAACCTACCACCGATAAATGTCAAATTGAGTTCATTCGATTGAGTTTTTGAGGTTATGTTTATTTGATGTAAAACCTTATAGACTAACGCAAAATGAACTCCCCCAAGAAATTATGACGTTTGAGCGGGTCGCATAATGAACGCAAAATGAACTTTTGTTCGAGAAGACGACCCGCTCAAATGTCAAAATCCATCGGGTGAGTGAATTCGATGAACCGCTGCACAGGTCTATTGAATCACGACTAACTTTTCAAAAGGGTGTATGTGAAAATGGTTCAAAAATATTTAAAAAGCTGCACAGCAAAAACGGAATGTTCGATAGTTATGATTTTTTCAGCAAAATTAGACAACTAATACTAATGACACACTGGTGGTACAAGTACCATGGTACAAGAATCTTGAAATGAGTACCATACCAATTATTGTCTTTATTAAAGATAGTCTTGGAATAATTTTCTTGTTCTCTTGTACCATGGTACAAGTACCACAGGTGTGTCCTTAGTATAAATGGTGATTCTTAAGAAAATGTGCACAGTAAAAAAAAATTTTTTTTTGCCTTTAAAAATATCATTTTTGTCACAAAAACTCAAATATCTCAAAACCCTATCTTTTTTCGAACGTAATTTTTTTAGGGAAAACGGTCCATTATATTAGCTATCTACCATAAAAATTTGGTGATGGTTAACTAATAAACAAAAAAGTTATGACATTTCAAACATTTCACAATTTTCACATATAGTAAACAAAAAAAAATTTCCGTGTATTTTTTTTTTTTTTCAAGAATCGCAGTTTGATGCTGATTTTATTGTTAAGGGCCTTGCGTGAGTTAAACAAGTTGTTTGTATGATATTCCATATTTATGTATTCATCGATATTATGTATATTATATGTATAAATAAATAAAAATGAATTAATATTATCCTAAGTATTAAATTAAATGTGCCAGTTACACAATGTTGTTATAGAAACTCTAAGAGTTTTGGGTTTGAATTTTGGTATGGGTTATGATATCATGAAAACAGTTTATTAATACTTATTTTTTATTTTTTTTCAAATTTTTAAAATATCGAACACTTTTGAATTATTATCAGCACAGTTTGAGTATAGTTTTGCTTTAATTTTATTTTCCGACAATGGAATGAAACAGTGAAATTTTTGGGTTCCTTGGATCGTTTTCGCGTTATTAAATTGCTCGCTGAGCTCTGAAGCCTTTATTTCGTACTCTTCAGTAGTAGTAAAACAAAATGATAATTTGGTTAAATCTTTTCTTTTCTACGATTTGCCCAATCAAAAGTTCTTTCGCAGTTTTAATTGGATGCTCACGTTCTTTGGCTAAACTTGCTCTTGTGGCCATGCGCTTTATTGTTCCTCCAATAGCATCACAAGGACCTTTGCCATGTGATGTAGCAAAAAATGCCATACTGCATCAATTACGTACATTGATTTAAATTGACATAGGCTCGAAAATTCTTACGATTTTTGTACTGCGACGCTGCTCCATCAGACATGAAATATATCTTTTGACTTCTTTATGCTTATCAACGCGTAAAAAGTTAATCATTTTTCAATGAACAAGTTTACGGATACTGAATCGTGTCTTAAATCTTCGGAAATTATAATAAAACTTAAGTGTTCAATTTGCGTACTTCCATTAAAATAAATAACGAATGGATGAATTGTAGCTTGTTGTACGTTCCAGTGATGGGACTGCACTTCATCTTGCAATACAAAGCTGTAATTTTCAGAAAATCACAAATGACTAAAAATTCACCATTTTGTAATGTATTTTCGTATTTTTAAAAAGCTGGATTGTTCTGTTTTAATGAAATCGTGAGGGATTAAACTTTCTAATTTCAAGCAAAAATATGACACAAACTCATCTACAGGTTTTACAATAGTTTCTATGTCACACCTATCCGTGGTCACCCATTGCTCAAATGATAACTGATCAATATATTTTTCTTCAAACTCAGCGAATAAAGTATTTTCCAATGATGAAGAATCTGGACAATCCGAACAAGATCGTAGATAGCAATTTGATGTTGTATTTTCACACAAAAGACTACCAGTTAACATTTTAATATCCTTTGTTAAACTGATTCTTTTCAAACTATGTAAAATAAGATTAATATTCTCATGGGTTGTGCACACACACACATTATGTGTTCCCTCGTGTGTTCCTGAATTGGAAAGAAGCTTACATTGCCTTGGCCGAAGGCTTGCAAATGAGGAAAAACTTATTTTAATATTATCGTGAATTTCCTTGAAGCGTGTGTACGCTTCTTTCATAGTCGTCATCATTAATCGTTTTTGGATTGCTTGACGCTTTCCATCTTTTTTTACTGATACATAATCTTTTTGACCAGGCATAGCTCGACTTACTTCATCATCTTCAAAATATTGAACTACTATTTCTTTTGTCTCATCTGTTAATGCAGTACTAGACCTAGTATTTTTGGTTGAAAGACAGTTATTCTTCAATTGTTTTGCCTCTTTTACTGTATTTCTATTGGTTTTGAACTCATCAATGGCATCCTGAATAGACCACGAACTTGGCAGCATCGACAAAATCAATAATTTTTCTTTCCTTGTCGTGGCTGCATTCGAGAACCTTTCCTTCATATTTATAATTACCTCATCGTAGTCTGTATTTTCCACATCATCAGGTCCTAATTTGAAGAGGTTTCTTCGTACAGCTTCGTTTATTTCACGGTATTTTCTCCGGGTAATAAACGTAGTCCATCTTACTCCATTTAATCGAGTCACTTTTATCCCAGCTATGCCCTCGTTAAAGCGTTCGATGTTGACCTTTTGGATACACTCATCTTCCGATTGATTTGTTGAAACAGATTTCGCTGATGGTACGGTGGCAAGGCTCTCAGCACTTAATACTTCTGGTAATTCCTCAGTTGTTGTCGATACATCTGGCAATTCCTCAGTTGCTGTCGTTTTCGAACTTCCTGCGCTCTGCTCAACCGATGATATACAGATTGCTCTTTTGTCAACGTTTAGACGGCAGGACGTGCAAATGCGTAAATTTGTATTCAATGTGGACATTGGAGCATAACCAGTCGCTTTCAGTTTATCTATGGTGCTTTCGGTGAGATTTCGTAACTCTTTTGAACACTTTTTTCCATCAAACGGCCTACAACAGTTGAGAAAGCGGCTACTCATGTTGTTCGTAATATTTCAATAAACAAAATCACTTTTAAGTTTTTACTGACTAGTTTGGTGTCATTTGCTTGACTGAAGAAAAAAATTACTATAAGATTGAAACTAGCTACCTCATAGGGTATGGGACTCGTCAGGGTCGTTAGTCTCCAACTTACCTTAAACTCGCATCAATCCGTCTTCTACTGGGTTTATTGGCCAGCCAGGAGGCACGTGTATCAATCACCGGTCCACTAGAGGACCCAGAGTAGTGAGAAAGCACGAGCAAAGTCTCTACCACCCTAAATTAACTCAAAAGCCGTAAAAAATTTCATTTAGGGACAACCACCGGAGGACAAGGCTTGGTGGCTCCTTTGCGAGCCCGAACAAAGCGGAAATAGCAAACAGAAAGTGAAAGCTTTTTTTATCCAGGGATGCGCAATTTGAATAAGTGCTACCTGATTTAGCTTAACATCATATTGGTTTATTTGCCCTAGGGCGGTAATTTAGGTACAAACGTCACACATTTTTAGGGTACTTGCGTGCAAGGGCCTATGGCTGCCCTGAGTGTTGGTCGATGGTCTCTGCTCTGCATGAAAGGGGGCCGCTAGCAGCCAGCGAAGGTGTTCGAAGCGGGCTTGGTGGCGTGGTGGCTGCGAAATGGCGATGTTGGTACCCGATACTGGTCGGCGGCTTGCCGGACGAAGGTGCTTGAAACGGGTTTGATGGCGTGGGGGCAGCAAACGAGGCGGTGTTGTTGCTCGAAACTGATCGGCGGCTTGCCGGACGAAAGGTGCCTGAAGCGGGTTTGACGACGTGGTGGCCGCGAACTGGGCGATGTGGGTAGTCGAAACGGGTCGGCGGCTTGCCGGACGAAAAGTGATGTTGCGGTCGCTCGGTTCGATTCGATGGCTTGCAATCCGGGGTAGCTTGAGATGACGGTTACGCGGCTGGTCGGCCTCGCCGATCGAAAGTTCTCCACCAATTCCACGTGATACGTCGCTACGGAATATCTTCCCGACCTGGCCGATACCCGAATCCAAAATGGCTGCACACACACGACACTCAGGACACTGGCGCACTTGATGATGGCTTGAATTGACTGCTCACAGTCGCGGAACGGAATCACGGCTTCCGGGCTGATGGGCTGATGGTCTTTCCGGTCGAACCTCTAGCACGAGGGAAATTTGGCTGATGGTAGTGCACTGCTGGGGGCCACCCTGGTGACCGCCACGATCTCCTGCGGAAGGGTTCCAAACCTGTTCCAAAGGAACAAAAGAAAAAAGGCCCACTATCGGACCTGCCGCATGGCGTTAGTACCCTATTGTGTGACGTTGCATGTGGTTTTTCGGGGCTCCATTTGCAATCATCCCTAATTACCTTTTTTCTGCAGTTTTTTCACGGGATCACCCAGCACCTTAGGTATTTTTCTTGCGATACCTAATAAGGAGACTTAACAAACTGGCACAATTAGAATAAAAAAACACTTTCACTAAGGTTTTTTTCTAACCTTTTAATTAAATTTTTAAGACACACGTCGCGCACTACTACTCCCTACGAGGGTTTGCGACCGAAAAGAAATTTTTTGGTAATGGGCTGAGGT
Organism: Armigeres subalbatus; assembly: GCF_024139115.2. NCBI lineage: Eukaryota > Metazoa > Arthropoda > Insecta > Diptera > Culicidae > Armigeres > Armigeres subalbatus. The sequence goes on from NW_026943157.1 coordinate 57,243, forward strand.
TTTAACAGCGGGTAGTAAACGGGAGATCAAACTTCGTGTGAAGCACGAAGTTTGACAGTATTTACTCCCACCTTGCGTTTGCTTTCTCTCTCTAGCTCATGGTGGTAACCTCTATTTATGTTTTTTTTTTGGAATCAGGTGTTGATTTTGGCAACCCACCTGTACCGCTGTCAATAAATTTCAGAATGAAATGATTGGATGAGGCGAGTCTACTGTGGGTGAGACAACTGTCAAACGCGCGTGAGAGCCTGACAGGGCCGACACTCACTAATGGGTGTGTGGAGCCAAACTAGGGTGTGACAAAATTAATTCAAAAAGCAAACAATTGCGGTGGAGCCAGCAACTAATTTGTAACAAACGGTTACAAGATCTTTAACAACCTTAGTAGTAGTAATTTTTTTGCTTTTTCGTGAGCATTGTCATGGAATGTACCTATCATGCATTTGTTGTTGTTGAAGATACCCGTTTCCTCCCGATCATAAAGTCTATTCTCTAAGAGGTATATTTTTTGCAGGTAAACTATAGACGTACACGTGTATATAAATCTTTGATTTTGCAGCTTTTGTCTTAAAAATAACATTTCTGATATGTTTCTATCAACGTTATTATCAACAGGTTTCAACACTATTAAAAGAATTTTTCGCCAGTCACGTGCAATGAAAATTATGACACTATCAATACTTTTGATCACAACACTGGATCGTGTCTAAGTTTCTTATAGATGCTATGAATAATTAAATCAAAATATCATGAAAACAACTTGTTTAAATCACGTCCCTTAACAATAAAATCTGCATCAAACTGCAATTCTCGAAATAAATTACACAGAAAAAAAATGTTTTTTACTAGATGTGAAAATTGTGAAATGTTTGAAATGTCATAACTTTTTTGTTTATTAGTTTACCATCACCAAATTTTATGGTAGATAGCTAATATAATGGACCGTTTTCCCTAAAAATTACGTTCGAAAAAGATAGGGTTTTGAGATATTTGAGTTTTGTGACAAAAATGATATTTTTAAAGGCAAAAAATTTTTTTTTACTGTGCACATTTTCTTAAGAATCACCATTTAGTTGTCTAACTTTGCTGAAAAAATCATAACAATCGAACATTCCGTTTTTGCTGTGCAGCTTTTTAAATATTTTTGAACCATTTTCACATACACCCTTTTGAAAAGTTAGTCGTGACTCAATATGAAGATTTGATATCGAAAAATGACGATTTAGATGAAATTGAAAAACTGTGCAGAGTTTCAAATATTTTCGAAATGGTCGCTCAGGATCGACTGACATGCCCCCGTGGAATTCCTCTATATCCCATTGAGGGAGTACTACCACCGTCACTCCAGAGCGTTGTTCTGGGAAATTCAGGTAGGTTGATTAAGAAGAAGCATCTTCGAAAAATTTTGCCCGTTGTGCAAAAGACGATGATCGACAATGACCTGAAACGTTGGTCTTATTATTGGCAGTCAACGAAGCGAATTTGAAAGCATCATATTGAAGTTTGCGAATGGTTTGGTATTAGTTCAAGAAACGTATATTGCTATTGGTCATAGTATGGAGAAGCCGCAAATCGTAGCAGATCTCCCAGATCTGCACACAACACCAATTATTCTGTTAACACGAGAATGTTTCCTACCCGAAAACATTCTAAATCAGGCCGAGAATCGAACGCGTCATCTCAGGATTGGCATTCCTACGGCTTTACTCGCAATGTTAACTAGAGACCCTAGTGTTAGACTCCGCAAGACGCTCCGATCGAATAGAGTTCGCCGCCGTACCAAACTGACTGTCAACAAAATTAGGAAGGTGAATCGATCAGGTGGGAAACGATTGGCGGACCCTCTGCAGACTGCGTGGTTGACGACGTGCAGCCATGGACCGAGGTGAATGGAGAAGACTTTTATGCACTGCACAAAAATAATAGACAGTGTTTCCGGATCTCGATGAGGGACATGCCTTTTTTACAAGGGAGAATGCATTTACGCACGACTCAGCACACGTGCTTAGTAGTTGCTAAGCTACCACACGGAAGTGTACTGGAGTGTCGGACTCGACCAGTGAAGGTAATACCGACTAAACTCCCTTGGGCTCCACCCATCGTTTTCCCCAGGAACCGCCTCCCAGCATTACTTCTGGGGATATGCAGTGCTTATTGCACTCGCTCTTTCACACTCGCACAGGCACTTATCCCGTATGAGGCTTACTTGCTTACTTGGATGCTCTCTCTAACACACCCTGACACTCGCTCTGACGCACTATATGAGTCGTACTGCTCACCATTAACATACCATGTGAGTCAAACTTGGGTGCCTAGCTCCATTAGCTTAGCTTAGCTTAGACTAGCTGTACATATCAATGGTTGCTACTCCGTGATTGATCAGAGGTGGTGCAAATTGCACTTCGATCCAAGTGAATAGTGATTCGAAGTGCACGTTTCAGCAGCTCGCACATGTTGATCAATAACGGCGCCGGCCAAGTCCTTACAGTCAGTTGGGAAAGGAAGGAAAAGTAGTGTGATAACTGTTGCTACTAGAGACCGAGAATACCTCTGCATCTCCACAATTACCACGGGAAGGAAGTTTTGTTAGTTGGGTAGGGTAATCAGAAACATAGATCGGGATGCACCATGGAAAGTGATATGACCTATGAAACTTCTATTCTACTTCTTTTGAATATTAGCATTTCCTTATCTTGTTTAATTGTTCATCCTTCGCGAGGATAAACAATCAATCGCTCAAAGTGAGCGATTGTGTATTTGAGTTTTCAATCGAGCGCCCACAACATAATAGTTTGTTCAACGCGAGGAAAGTATAAAAAGGACGGGCATGAATTTGAAAATAAGGAGAAAATCACGGCTTTTTAACAAATTGATAATTATCGGAAAGCCAATGTCAATCAGCAACCCTTATTGAATCTCAACTTGAGGTTAAATAAGAATGCACAGCTAGAAATGTTTTGACAATTTACGTTAATTTTGATGTTTATTTTACACTTCGTTTATTTACGTGTCGTTGTGTGTATGGGTTATGAGTTTCTATTTCGTTTTTTAAATTTCAGTTTTTAGTTTTTTAAACATACCAAATGAAAATCTAGCACAGGAGGAGATTTTTAAGTGAACTGAAACTCTTTCAAGTAATTAATAAATTTTCCTTATCAAATATCGTTGTGTGAATTTCAAAACAAATTATTTCAATTAATGCTTATTTTCGTTCTTTCCATAACTTTTACAAGTGTTCTGTTGCCTAACTCAAGAATTGCAAAAATATTTTTTTAGTGGAATGACAGTCCATGAGATAAAATGTTCAAATGTTGAATTACACGGGTTTTGTTCGTGTATTTATAACAAACAAAAAAAACCCAGATTAATCCACCCAGCAGTGATAATGCCTTTCTCGTGCATTATAAAATATATTGAAAAAATCACATTAGAAAGGTCAAAAAAGCTCTTTGGGGGAATAGATCACATTTTTTCGATCATTTTTAATATTTTTGCCTTGCCACCATTCAAAAAAAATGTTCTTTGAATTTTCAAGGGGACCTTTGGGGAAAAACAATGTTTTTTCAATAATTCCGAAAAGCAATGATCGGGCCCATTTCCAATAGCAAACAATTCCCCGTCGAATGCAACTTGTTGCGAGTAAATCGGATAATTC
>NW_026943158.1:0-6201 GCF_024139115.2 Armigeres subalbatus
ATATCAGATTTGCGGCTCCAAATCATCTGGAAGTCTAGGAGGAAATTGGCCACGAGAGATGTCAACACTAGTAACAGCGAGGGTTTCACGGCGGTTTTATAGCACACTTAAATAGCAAATCCCTTTCTACAAGAGCGCTTAGAACCCATAAATTATGATATGGAAATGCTAATATCATCTTCCAAACTCGGACGTACATGTTAGTGTACTACCCATAAATTGTTACTTAGGATGGAACGAAGCTACTTCTAAACGCGTTGTAGTCTGAGATAATCAAAACGATTATTTTAGATTTTCCCGACGTTTCGATATCGACGACAAGTCTTCTTCAAAGAGAGAATTCTACAATTTTAAAGAAGTCGTGTTAGATCGTTCAAAAATTACGTCCATCGTTTTCCGGCATTTTAAACCCCTTCTCCCCTCCTGTCACAATCCGTCACAAATCACTGACCCCCTCCCCCCTGTACGTACAACTGTAAAATTTATAACGGTTCGTCTTCTTTGTACACTACTTTTACATGAAATTTAATGGGAATTAACTCTGTCAACAGCAAATTATTTCTTTAGCTAATCAAATTGTTTCTAAAATGTAATAAGGTATTTTTTCTTGTTGGACGTAACACAAGACGAGACCCCTCCTCTCCCCCTTGTAGCACCTTGGTAGTAAAACACTTCTAGGAACTTTTTTCAAATGGGCGTAATTGATTCTGACCTTGATTTTTGGAATGGCGAGTGTGCTCTTAATTCAAATTATTTTGGTCAACTGATGTACCCAACAGAAAGAACATATTGCAATCTATCAATTAGTAACGTCAGTTGAACGAAATATGCACAATAGAGAGAGTAGGAGTCGTTTCAAATTTCAAGGTCAAATACAGTTACGCCTATTTGAAAAAAGTTCCTAGACTTGTTGTTTATTTCATCTCCTATTGTCTAAGCCTCCCAAGTTTATCTCTCATTCTTAGTATACTACATCCCTCCTTGCCTTTATTTTGTTAGAATTTATAACATAATTTATTTATTTATTAACTTAACTCCTTTTTTTTAGTTTTAATTATTATTAATTTTACTAATTTCATTTACGCAATAATCTTGCAAATAGCTTGGTAATCGTCGTTCGCGTTTTGAACTTTTGATCGGTCCAATGGTGTCTTTCTTTCTTCATGACTATCGGTAGTGCTATCTTGACCAGGCTTGAATAAATCTTCAGTATTCGCAACTTCAGCATTTCGGAATGGATTGTTCGATGCGAGCTTCTTCGTGTGATTCACGTGTCGCTAATTTTCAACTCCTGTGTTGAGGTTTTTGACTGCTAATATTGTCCCGGATCTTTTTAGAATAATATGCGGCTGATGGTTGAATGTGGTAGTTATTTTATTTTTCTTCATATGATTTTTCAATAGTACAGTGTCGCCTACATCAATATCAGAATATTTTGCCTTTCTGTTCTGGTCACCATATTGCTTTCCTTTTTCCTTGTTTGTTTCATCAAACTGTGTCACATCTTCTTCTCCTTTCTTTTGCAAATCCGGTGATTCAGGGATTTTATCTCTTACGGGCCTGCCAAACATAAGGACCGCAGGTGGTATACCGGTTACAGAATGTAGAGTATTTCGGTATGTTAGAAGAAAACTGTATAAATCATTTTTCCAATCCCTGCCCATAGCCATACTGACCCTGATAGTTTTTAGTAACGTCCTATTTTGACGTTCTGCTAAGCCATTTTGAAATGGCGCATAAGGAACTGAGTGATTTATACAAATTCCGTTGGAGCTGCAGTAGCTCATGAATTCAGCTGACTGAAATGGTGGTCCATTGTCGCATACAATTTCCTCAGGAAATCCGTATCTTGAAAAAATGATTCTTAGTTTGAATATTTTAACATTTGCTGTTGTAGATTACATGATCTCTATTTCTGGAAATCTTGAATGATAGTCCACAATTACGAGAAGATGAATTCCATTGATTACTTCCATGAAATCCAAAGCAACTTTTCTCCATGGTTTTGTAGGCATTTTGATTCGAATCATGGGTTCTATGGATGGCTGTGAAACAAGCATACATCCTTGGCATCGTTTGACAAAATCTTCAACCATTGAGTCTATACGGACCCACCAAACTTTTCCCCTTAATCGCCTTTTCATAGCTTCCATACCGAGATGAGGCTCATGTGCTAGTTCAAGAATTTTGTGATGTAAGCTTGTTGGAATGATAATTTTCTGATTTTTCAATATTATTTCACCATCGCATGACAAATCATTCGCGATCATTTTGTATCGTGCTAATGTTTTGGGCCACCTTTTAATAGGGTAAGGTACCCACTGCATTAACTCCATCAATTCTACATCGTGCTTAGTAGCTTCTATTATTCCAGAGACCGAAACCGCCACAGGAGCGACATCACATGAAATCATCCTCACAATTCTTTCGCTTTCTTCATCGTAACTGCTCGAGCATACGGTCTGACTTTGGCACAACCGTGATAAGGAGTCTGCAATATTGGACTTTCCTGGTCGGTATATGACTTTATAGTCGTATGACATTAAACGTAACTTCCACCGGTCAATTCTTGCGCATGGTTTTGATCTTTCCCCGAAGATGGCTACCAATGGTTTGTGGTCTGTTATGAGCCAGAAAAACTTGCCATATAAGTAGAAATGATTTTTTCTGGAGCCCATACTAAAGCGAGAGCCTCGCGTTCGATTTGTGCGTATCGTTTTTCAACATCAGATAACGTTTTCGAAGCGTAACTAATGATTTTATATTCACCAGAAACTGCTTGCTGAAACAAGACCGCGCCCAATCCAACTGGACTTGGATCTGCGACTACAAATGTCTCCAAATCAGGGTTGAAATAAGCTCAAGTCTCCTCTTTAAGCAAACTACTTTTCAATAGATCAAAAGCCTTTTTGATGTTTGTCGATCCAAATGAAAGTTGTACCTTTCTTTGTTAAAGCTACTAAAGGGTTTGTGATAGAAGACATATTGGGAATGTGACGATTAACAAATGTCACCAATCCGAGGAAACTGCGTATTTCTTCTGCAGATCATGGTTGTCGAAAATTCTTGATAGTTCGTAACTTTTCGTTGGAAACCTGTATACCTTCTGCCGATAGATTATAGCCAAGGAAGTCTATCTGTGTTACACATTCTATAGTTTTAGATTCATTCAACATTATGTTTTTCTCAGCTAAGCGATTTTTAACGATCTGTGTTGGTATCTAAAAGAATATATGTTAAAATTTTCAGTATGATTGATTATTTCATAAATGAATGTAATACCTTTAATGTTACAATATCTGGAGCATGGATCAAAATATCATCAATGTACACAATAATCCATGGTAAATCGCCCAATATTGCTTCCATACAATATTGCTTCCCGCAATGTGAGTTGGTGGAATGCTTGCTTTTTGTCCAATTTAGTGAAAACTTTACTTCCACGCAAGCGGCAAACCATTTGTTCCATAATTGGAAGCGGATGAATCTCCCTAATAATCGCTTTGTTGGCTTCTCGCAAATCAATAATAATTCTTACTTCATTCGCACTTTTCCTTTTCACTACCATTGGGAAAACCCATTCAGATGCACCCTGCACACGTTCAATTACGTCCTGCTTTTCTAACTTCTTAAGTTTCAAAAGAGCTAATTTTTCTAAAGAAACTGGAATCCGACGATAGGACTGTTGGACAGGCGGTACTGCTCTATCAATTTTGATTGATGCGCAAAAATCTGGATTTACAGTATTTTTTGAACGCACTATCTTCATACACACGTTATATGTTTAAAAGATTATTCACCTTTAATTACAGGTAAAGTATCAGCGGACAATGTTCTGAGAAATTTGACCACACCAAGTTTTTCCGCGCTGCTGCCCGATAGCAAAGAACATTTGCCACCCTTGATGACATAGAATGTAGTATAACAGGAACTTCCATCCTTTTGAATTTTCACATCAACTTCTCCTAGCACTTGTAGCGGTTTGTTCGATCCATACGCGTTGAAAATCTTGTTACTTCCACGTCGAGCTCCAAACGCTTCGAAATCAACTTGTTTCAAGGTGTTCCAATCAGCTTCACTAAGAACATCTTCGTCAGCACCTGTGTCAACGACGAACTGGAGGGCAGCGCCACCTACGGTGTCTTGAATCAACCGTTTACCATTTAGATGGAACAATTCTCGAATTTCAACTGGCTTTGTAACGTCTTCGATCTCGTGAATAAACTTAGGTTTCTTGTCAAAACGACGAATATTTTCACCAGTTTCTTGTTTTCTTGTGTTAGTAAATCTTGGTCGTTGTTTGAAAATTTTCTGAAAACGATCACAACACCGAGCGAAATGTCCCTTTGACTTGCACTTATTGCACCGCGGTGAACATGCTGGGCATCCTGGATCTTTGGCGAAATGATTTCCAAGGCATCTGAAACATGTCCTCACCTGCTTGTCTGCAGTTTGATTGGCAGTATCCATAACATTCAAATCTCCAACGTCGTCGGTTTTTCCACGGAGCTCTTACCAATTGTCTGCATATCATCCAGACAGACGTCTACTTCGAGATATTTCGCACGCATTTTATCGTCATTTTGCGTAGCGAAAACAATTTGGTCCATTAACATTTGCTCAAGTTGCTCATCAAAATTGCATAGTGTTGCTTGAGATCGCAGACGGATGACGAAATGGTCTAGCTTTTCATGCGGGTCAAATTTCATTTGCCTAAATTTAAATCGCTCATACCGCAGAGACATACGAGGAGCGTAATAACCGTCCAAAGCGTCCATTGCTAATCGATACCGATTGTCCATTATGTTACCGTCCGGCAGAGAAACATTTTGAGCAATTTTCCGTACGTCTGGCCCTCCGAAGCACATTAAAGCTCGGAACATTTCCTCGTGATCACATACGTTCTTCAGTGCGAGATACGCACTGAATTGATCCTTCCACATGTCCCAACGTGAGCTTGTCGGGCCAACATCATTTTCAACGAATGGAGTTATCGAGAAATTGAACTGAAAAAAAATGGCTATATTGTACAAATGTTCATTTGCCTGATGATTTTTTTTTACTACTGAGGTGAAATGCCCATCGGTTGCATAGCAACGATCGAAATGTCATAGCTACAATCAAACTTTGGGTTAAAAAAATTGTTTTGTTTTTTTTACATAAATATATTTTTTTCTCTGAGGCAGACTGGAAATGAATTCCCTTTGCTTACCTGATCAGACTGAATTTCCTTAAATCCCTGTGAATCAGGATTTTCCATGGACAGGCTAGAAATTTTCGATTCTCTTTGTCCTTGGTTATTACTCAGACAGACTAGAACATACTTCTCTATGCCTGAGGTTTTTTGGGCAGACTGGAAATAAATTTCCCTTTACCGCAGTCTTCTTCAATATAACATGTTCGTACATTTCACTCAGTAAAGAAAATCAAAGCCAATTTCGTTAGAATATTTACCGTTGCCATTTTGTCGTCAGTATATGTTGTTCCCAGGTTCGCTTCCTGTTGTAGTTTTCTGAAATTCCGCTAGTTTTGCGCTGTCCCCAAAATTTCCTTCGCCGTTTTTCGTCCTCGTCGACAATTGTAGCACCTCGGTAGTAAAACACTTGTTGATACTTTCGGGTACTGATCTTAAGTGAAGTTTATTTCATCTCCTTTTGTCTAAGCCTCCTAAGTTTATCTCTCATTCTTAGTATACTACACCCCTGTCAAAAATGCTAGAACTCCCTCCCCTCCTCAAATCTTGGACGTAATTTTTGAACGATCCATTAGGGTTGAAACGTCGGGAAAAATCCAAAACATTCGTTTCCACAGGTTTCCACTATCCAAGACTACAGCGCACAGTGCTTCGAACGTATGGAGCTACGGGACAAAAATCATAACTTACATTCTACACGTTCTAACTCAATGGTGTCTTTGGGAAAATGGTTGTAAACTAGTTTTTCTACTAGTTGCATTACTGACCTATGTTTAATTGATAATTGTATAAGTGGCGTAAACGCCAATTTTCATAACATATAATATGCTTCGTATAATCGAGATCCATTTGGGAAAATTGTCACTTATAATAAAAATTAATATTTGCGTAATTGACCTATGTTGAATGGATGATTGCATAAATGCGTAGACTCCAGATTTTACGATATGCCACAAAGAATCAGGATCTTTTTACGAAAAATATGAGGTATGATAACAGTTTCTATT
>NW_026943159.1:0-2000 GCF_024139115.2 Armigeres subalbatus
ATAAGGAATCGTATCTTTCCTTTTCTGTGGTACCTAATGGAACTGGGCAGCTAGTATCAACGTTCATGTTGAATATATCTCAAATGGTAAGTGAAACAAACTAAAAAACAGTCAACTTGGCTATACTAAGGAAATATCATTCATTGTATTTTAAATTTGGAAGGAAATTATGTTTTAAGCTTTTTATTTGCAATATTATAATAAATGAAAAGATGGATTTGTGAGAAAAATGATGCCTGGTATTAGCATCTCCAAGAAATCAAATGTTTTTCGGGTGATTGGAATTAGGAACACGAATGAACGGAATTAGGAACAATGCCTTTTTAGATGATTGGAATTAGGACCACATAAGTGGTCAATTTTGTTTTCACTAGTGGAGCATAAGTCTATGAATTCTTCTTATTGGCATTACATCCCCACACTGGGACAGAGCCGCCTCGCAGCTTAGTGTTCATTAAGCACTTCCACAGTTATTAACTGCGAGGTTTCTAAGCCAGGTTACCATTTTTGCATTCGTATATCATGAGGCTAACACGATGATACTTTTATGCCCAGGGAAGTCGAGACAATTTCCAATCCGAAAATTGCCTAGACCGGCACCGGGAATCGAACCCAGCCACCCTCAGCATGGTCTTGCTTTGTAGCCGCGCGTCTTACCGCACGGCTAAGGAGGAGTCTATGAATGCATCCCAACATATTTTATTTTCAATTGTATATAGAAAATGACATAATTTCACTACATAAATTGCAGCTTCAAAATACTAAACGACTATTTTTTAGAGCTTTTGGACATAGCGCATTGTCTTAGGTGAACGGAATAAGGGCACAGCACGGTACTTCAAAAAAGCATTCTAAGTGGGCGGTATTTCCTTTAGAAAATGTTTTAATGATATGAGGTAAATAGAAAGGCTAGCTTGTCAAAGTTAGGCATTTCGTATGAAAAACAACCTTTGTTGAGGCAGTCATCAATTCGAGGCGCGTAGGACCTCTAAATTAAGTAAGAGTTTTCTATAAAATTTTTTAGATAAAAATGCATTGGTATTAAATGGAGGCGATTTAAATAGACAATAAAAACTTGACTTGGACAGAGGGCGGAGTAATCAAGAAAAAAATAATCAAATATTCAATACAAAATACAGTTGAAATTTCGATCAATGTTTTACTCATCAACATAATTGTTTTTGAAAGAAGTCGGCACATAAACCTGTAAAAATCATAATACGATGCATTACATTCAATGATTTTAGAAAGCGAAATTTCATTGGTATTTTGAAAACTATAGGAGTTCCGTTCCAACACAGTGTATATTTTGAAGATCCTATTTCATTAGAGTTTCATTTTCATTCTAACATGCCAATCGAACTCGAGCAAAAACGATGCACGCGCCACGAGTGATCGATTGGCCAACTAATAATTATTTGAATTGACCAGTAAATTAGTAAACGATGGGAATTTGAGGAGTGTTATGTCTGTTTGTCTGTGCTTTACATATGAATTCTTGTTTATGCAGATGTATATGACGCATCAAACTAATTTCTGGTGTTACTCTGGCGGTATTACGTGTTTGTTTGATCTAGAATAAGTATTAAATTGAATTTATTCACATTTAGGCGTGGGCGCAATTTTCAAATCAATAAAGTTTGATGGGCGGCTTTTCCAAGGGGCGCAAAATTTTAAATTTATGAGTAACCAGCTCATGATTTGCCATGACAGCACTGATTTAAGCTAAGCCATTAAAAATGTCGGGCGAAATGGATAAAGCTTTGGCTAATTTTCCCAATATGAGCTCTATTGGTGGATACTTTTTTCAGCGCACTTGGGATAAGTGACTGTTGATTTCGAACATACGAAAGATAAAGGTAGGTTGCTGTTTGGTTGGTTGCAATTTTGCTTACGTTGAACAAAGGCAGCATGCAAACGAAAGCAGAAAATCAAAACACCTGCTCTCATGGAGTAATGCTCCCTAGAGATTTTTTTTTTTCAAAACGTAAACAATGCGT
>NW_026943160.1:0-12960 GCF_024139115.2 Armigeres subalbatus
CTAATTAGATTAGGGTGTACCTAAAAAAACAGTATTTTTGATCTACTTTTTTAGTTTTAGATTTCTCAAAAAAGTCGCCTTCGGCTGACTTTCAGAGCTCAAAAATGCAACTTTTGATGGATAAATATGCTCAATATCTTTTTCCGAACAAAAGTTATAATCGTTTTTCTGTCAAAATTAAATTTTTTTTCAAAAGTTGATATCTCCGGTTAGGGCAGACCGAAAAAAAATATTTACACAGCATTTGAAAGAGCAATTCATATTCTTTATTATGTTAAAAAAATGGAGATATGTTGTTTTTTATCTCGTGTTTTACCAATTTTACTGAAGTCATGTTTTTTTCAAGTAAATTGATATAACGATATTCTTATAGCAAAACACGCGTTTTTAAAAGCACCAAAAGTCTTCAGAAAAAGACCTTCGTGAAAAATGAAATACGTGATAATCATCCAGAAGACGTCCGAAACCAGCTGTTGAAACTTGTGGTTCTAGTTCTTATAATTTCATGATCGCGTAATTCGACAGGTAAACCAGAAACACGATAGCAAACTTTTGCATTCATTTCAATAATAAAATTTAAGGATTTTACACCTCAGCAAATTCAATCACAAGCAGTTGATGTACCAAGCATCTCCATATGCTCATGTGCTTCTATCTTCAACTAAACACCCTTCCAAGTTACGTCACTGCTAGTTTTCCTACACAGAAAATAATTTTGAAAGTTCAACGACGTGTAAAATTGCACCCAACCATATCAAACAAATTAACATTCGATATTCAATTAAATTTGATTGAATTTTACAAGCAAGCACAGTTTAAATTTATTTCGATTTTAAGGAACAGTGAAATCGATTGAATGTTACGTTTATTTGCATGCTCCAAATATGTGCATGAAAATACATTTAAAATCACAACATATTTTTATCTGTGTATATGATGCGGGATCATTCACTTCACACACTGAATCTGGCACCCAACAGTAGACCCCCCAACGGAGATCACTCATTTTCATCCATCTTTCTCCCTCAACACTACTCTCTCTTGCGCACTATCGCAAAAGCTTCCTCTTACACTCTCGAAAGAAAAGAGCACGCTCTCGATGTGGCACCCAGTTTTACCAGAAACAGCATACAAAAGTACTCGGCAACTCCATCGGCAACGCAAAATCTGTAGGTTCGTCTCAAAGATGAACTTTTTATAGGAAAAATGGGGCTTACAGGGTTATAATCTAATCAACTTTTTCATCAGACTTTTTCATCAGACTAAGGCCGGAGTGGCCTGTGCTGCACATAAAAGACTTCTCCATTCAGCTCGGTTCATGGCTGCATTTCGCCAACGGGTTAGGGACAAAAGGTCGAAAGACAAAAGGTCGAAAGGACAAAAGGTCGAAAGACAAAAAGTCGAAAGACAAAAGGTCGAAGGGACAAATGGTCGAAAAGGACAAAAGGTCGAAAGGGACAAATGGTCGAAAGGACAAAACGTCGAACGGGACAAAAGGTCGAAACGGACAGAACGTCGAACGGGACAAAAGGACGAAAGAAACTAAAGATCAATAAGATCAAAAGGTCGAAATGGACAAGGAACTGAAACGGAGAGAGTCAATCTAGCACCAGAGTTGCCCTACACAGCAAAAACTCTGCTCTTTTATTTTTCACAAGTTTTAACAACTAAATAAAATTTGTTTCAGTTAGTACAACTAATAGATGGATGTTGAGTTTTCAATATGTCACTTCGATCTGTCAAAATGGTGCACGCCGCACATCAAATACACCGGCGTACTATATTACACGCCGGTGTATTTTCAATGCGTGCGCTTGCGTGGCTGCGGAGGGCACTATTTTGACAGATCGAAGCGACATTCAGAAAACCTAGATTTTCATCTATTATTTGCACTCATTGAAAGAATTTTATTTAATTGGTAAAAATAGTTTAAAATAAAAGAGCAACTTTTTTGCCAACTGTGCGCAATAAAAGTTTTATTCATTTTCTAAGTCAACAATCTTTTTATCTCTAACAGAACTATCTTGATATTAATAATATTGTTTCATAGTAATTATTCCTTCTTTGAAAAATGCTCATTCTTTAACTTTGATTGATGTGCTGAGTATGTTATTTCTACTTGAAGTAAAATGCATTTCATAAATTATTTCGGAATACACCCAACTTGTTATCAACTTGTTCTTGATCGACGTTTTGTTCCTTTCGACCTTTTGTCCTTTTCAACCTTTTGTGCCTTTCGACCTTTTGTCCTTTCGACCTTTTGTCCCTTTCGACGTTTTGTATTTTCGACCTTTTGTCCTTTCGACCTTTTGTCTTTTCGACCTTTTGTCTTTCGATCTTTTGTCCTTTCGACCTTTTGTCTTTCGACCTTTTGTCATAGATTCTTCGCCAACCACGCAGTCTGCGGAGGGTCCGCAAGTCGTCCTCCACCTGATCGATCCACCTTGCCCGCTGTGCACCTCGCCTTCTTGTTCCCGTCGGATCGTTGTCGAGAACCATTTTCACCGGATTACTGTCCGACATTCTGGTTACGTGCCCGGCCCACCGCAGTCTTCCGATTTTCGCGGTGTGAACGATGGATGGTTCTCCCAACAGCTGATGCAACTCGTGGTTCATTCGCCTCCTCCACGTACCGTCCGCCATCAGCAACCCACCATAGATGGTACGCAACACTTTCCTTTCGAAAACTCCCAGTGCGCGTTGGTCCTCCACGAGCATCGTCCAGGTCTCGTGTCCGTAGAGAACTACCGGTCTTATAAGCGTTTTGTAGATAGTCAGTTTGGTACGGCGGCGAACTCTATTCGATCGGAGCGTCTTGCGGAGTCCAAAGTACGTACGATTTCCAGCCACTATGCGTCTCCGAATTTCTCTGCTGGTATCGTTATCGGCGGTCACCAGTGAGCCCAAGTACACGAATTCTTCTACCACCTCGATTTCGTCACCACCGATAGAAACTCGTGGTGGGTGGCTTCTTGAGCCTCTTCCTATCATGTACTTCGTCTTCGACGTGTTGATGACTAGTCCAATCCGTTAAGCTTCGCTTTTCAGTCTGATGTAGGCTTCCTCCATCCTCTCAAAGTTACGTGCCATGATATCAATGTCGTCGGCGAAACCAAATAACTGGACGGACTTCGTGAGAATCGTACCACTCGTGTCAATCCCTGCCCTTCGTATTACTCCCTCCAAAGCGATGTTGAATAGCAGACATGAAAGACCATCACCTTGCCGTAACCCTCTACGGGTTTCGAAGGGACTCGAGAATGCCCCTGAAACTCGAACTACGCACATCACCCGATCCATCGTCGCCTTGATCAACCGCATCAGTATATTCGTCGCCTAGGTCGTTGCCGATTGTATCGAGTCGTATTATCTTCTATGTCGTTCGTAATAGTTGTTTTTAAAGGCGGCTTATTGGGCCTGCGCAAACCTCCTGTCTCGTCGGAGGGCCGTCGTGTCAGGGCTGTTTAGCGTCCCACCTAACACCAGGACTTGGGCTTGTGCGCTTTGAGCGGCATACGGTCGCTTTGGCGGAGCCTACTTGCGGATACATGCAGCTTTTTATAGAGGTTTAACAGGGCCCACTGTCAAACCCCACCACATCCTAGGCAGGCGCCACAACTCGCAGATGGCGTGGGGAGGGATCGTCAAGCCCTTGGACATAGTCCCTGCTGCCCCTAAATCTACTCTACTAATCAACTTAGTTTTACGAATTGAGGTGATGTCTGTGTGTGCGGGTTTGTATGTATGTGTGTGCGCAAAACACGTACAAAATTATCTCCTATTTTGAGCACTTGCCCTTGGCCTATTTGTTCGCACAAAAAATTCCATTCAACGGCAAAACTTGCTATAAATATAAATGAATGTGAATTACAGAATAAATTCACCTATCGTTGCTATTTTTACATACTGCTCACACATATTTTTTTTCATATGTAAAACATGTGAAAGGCATTAATACCAGGCATTAATTTAGGTGAATTAATCAGGCGTTTTCTTATGCACATTAGTCAAATCACCGCTGAAATCACAATGATAACAAAGAAGGAACATAGGGTCATGCGCTAATTCGTCCATGGCGCTAATTCCCGTCATATCAAATTCTAATTCACTAAATACTCGCGATTGATCATTTAAATCAATGAAATTATCACCTGGCGAGATAGAAAAAAGTGTACACTATCATCTAAACTCATTCCAGCCACATTCCGGTGTTACTTTCATTGAAAAACTCTTCAAACAAACTTCACGATTCAGTATATTTGCAACATTACCTAACTTTTCCATGCGACGAAGGAAAATCCAACCGCTTCCACTCCAAGCAAAGCCGCGTAACATCGTCATCAAAATCGATGTTTTTCAAAAACTTCCACTACACTTTTTCACTTTTTTTCTCCGCTATGCACTAAATTAAAGGAATATCTTTCACTGAATTGTGAAATTATTCGAAAACACACTCCCGAAAGGCGTTAAAAGAAACTTTTTTCCAAACTTTGGAGATTTTAAATTATTTTCCTTTCGTCACCTTGTTTACAGGCTGAGAACGCGTTGCCAAACTGACGATTTGAACTGGAATAATCTTATATTACATATCTCATAAAACACAATGCAGTCAATAAATTTCGTTTGTTCGCTTATTTTCCGCTAGCGTAATAAAAGTAAAGTCTTCCAAATACATTTTTTTCATCCAAACTCGTCATGTACACCAAAATTTGCTACTATTCCAAAGTATTGAAAACTGGGAAATAATTTCATAGTAGAAATTTCACGTACATGTCCCGATCTTGTGTTAGTTCACAGACAAACAGACATAACACATTGAACATTTACTCATCAGATTCATCGTCGTTCAAAGACTAACGACATCTGTTGATTTCAGTTAGTTAGGCAAATCACGAACCAGATAGCGGTGATGAGCAAACGTCAAACTCGAGCAAAAACGATGCACACGCCACGAGTGATCGATTGGCCAACTAATGATTATTTGAATTGACCAGTAATTCAGTAAACGATGGGAATTTGAGGAGTGTTATGTCTGTTTGTCTGTGGTTAGTTGTTTGACAGACTGATGCATTTTACTGAATAGAAGTACCTTTTTTATGCAAATAAAATGGGATTGTACTGGGAAATTTTTTGAACTGGAACAAAAAGCAAAATTGTTTAGACTTTAGAAATTGAGGAACATGGTAGTTATTATGCAAAGAAAATAGTTCGTCCAGTTATTCAAGAATTTTCTGGAATAAAATGCTTGTGTACTACACTCGTGAACAAAGATCTGTAGTGCTGATTTAAATATTGTTGTAGACAATATTCTAGTCTTCCTAGGAATCCATGGCGTAAGGCCTTTCGATCTTGGAGTAAGGAATATGATCTTGGTCATTCAGGACATTCCTGAAGTATAGCCTTCCGATCTACACGCGTAACCAATGATCAATTTACTCAATTGAAAAATGGTGCATGCTCTCTGTGCTACAAAGAATGGAATGCGTTCACAACATACGCTCTTGGTTATCCACGAAATTCCTGGAGTAAGGCCTTCCGATCTACACGCATAACCAAAGATCAATTTACTCAATTGAAAAATGGTGCATGCTCTCTGTAGTATAACGAATGGAATGCGTTCACAACATATGCTCTTGGTTATCCAAGAAATTCCTGGAATAAGGCCTTCCGATCTACACGCGTGACCAAAGACTGTGGACAACAGTTCAAAAGCACAAAACATCAAATGAACAAATTTTCAAAATTTCAATGCGATGATTGAAACAAAATGTTGAATAATACGTTTAAAATATGCTTCCGAACTAAAATCTTGAGACTAAAGGTTCGGAAGCTACAATTTGAGAAGCATGAAGTTTCTTTTTTGAAAAGCTCAGTTTCTTTTTTGCAAGAGGATTGGAAGCATCCTTCTACGCTTCTCGAGACCTCTGTCCAAGCAGCTCAGATGTCTCAGATGCCTCTTTCAAGACGGCCTTTCAAAAGATTCGGAAGCCTACTTTCAAGAGTTTTGGAAGCATCCTTTCAAGAGGCCCGGAAGCCTCCTTTCAAAAGGCCCGGAAGCCTCCTTTCAGAAGGCCCGGAAGCATCCTTTTAAGAGGCCCGGAAGCCTCCTTTCAAGAGGCCCGGAAGCCTCCTTCAAGAGACCCGGAAGCCTCCTTTCAAGAGGCCTGGAAGCCTCCTTCAAGAGGCCTCAAGCCCCTTCAAAGGCTCGAAGCCTCCTTTCAAGAGGCTCAGCGCCTCCTTTCAAGAGGCTGGAAGCCTCCTTTCAAGAGACTCAGAAGCCTCCTTTCAAGAGACTCGGAAGCCTCCTTTCAAGAGACTCAGGCCTCCTTTCAAGAGGCCTGGAAGCCTCCTTTCAAGAGGCCTCAGGCCTCCTTTCAAGAGGCACGGAAGCCTCCTATCAAGAGGCCTCAGAGCCTCCTTCAAGAGGCCTGGAAGCCTCCTTTCAAGAGGCTCAAGCCTCCTTCAAGAGGCCTGAAGCCACCTTTCAAGAGGCTCAGGCCTCCTTTCAAGAGACTCGGAAGCCTCCTTTCAAGAGACTCCGGAAGCCTCCTTTCAAGAGACTCAGGAAGCCTCCCTTTCAAGAGGCCTGGAAGCCTCCTTTCAAGAGGCTCAGAAGCCTCCTTTCAAGAGGCCTGGAAGCCTCCTTCAAGAGGCTCCAGCCTCCTTTCAAGAGGCCTGGAAGCCTCCTTTCAAGAGGCCTCAGGAAGCCTCCTTTCAAGAGGCCTGGAAGCCTCCTTTCAAGAGGCCTGAAGCCTCCTTCAAGAGGCTCAGAAGCCTCCTTTCAAGAGGCTCAGGCCTCCTTTCAAGAGGCCTGGAAGCCTCCTTTCAAGAGGCCTGGAAGCCTCCTTTCAAGAGGCTCAAGCCTCCTTTCAAGAGGCTCAAGCCTCCTTTCAAGAGGCCTCAGAAGCCTCCTTCAAGAGGCCTGGAAGCCTCCTTTCAAGAGGCCTGAAAGCCTCCTTCAAGAGGCTCGGAAGCCTCCTTTCAAGAGGCTCAGAAGCCTCCTTTCAAGAGGCTCAGAAGCCTCCTTTCAAGAGGCTCGAAGCCTCCTTTCAAGAGGCTCAGGCCTCCTTTCAAGAGGCTCAGGAAGCCTCCTTTCAAGAGGCCTCAGGAAGCCCTCCTTTCAAGAGGCCTGAAGCCTCCTTTCAAGAGGCCTGGAAGCCTCCTTCAAGAGGCCTGGAAGCCTCCTTTCAAGAGGCCTGGAAGCCTCCTTTCAAGAGGCTCAGAGCCTCCTTTCAAGAGGCTCAGGAAGCCTCCTTTCAAGAGGCTCAGAAGCCTCCTTTCAAGAGGCTCAGGCCTCCCTTTCAAGAGGCCTCAGCCTCCTTTCAAGAGGCCTGGAAGCCTCCTTTCAAGAGGCTCAGAGCCTCCTTTCAAGAGGCCTGGAAGCCTCCTTTCAAGAGGCCTCAGAGCCTCCTTCAAGAGGCCTCAGAAGCCTCCTTTCAAGAGGCCTCAGAAGCCTCCTTTCAAGAGGCTCAGAAGCCTCCTTTCAAGAGGCTCAGAAGCCTCCTTCAAGAGGCTCAAGCCTCCTTTCAAGAGGCTCAGAGCCTCCTTTCAAGAGGCTCAGAGCCTCCTTTCAAGAGGCCTCAGAAGCCTCCTTTCAAGAGGCCTGGAAGCCTCCTTTCAAGAGGCTCCGGAAGCCTCCTTTCAAGAGGCTCTGGAAGCCTCCTTTCAAGAGGCTCAGAAGCCTCCTTTCAAGAGGCTCAAAGCCTCCTTTCAAGAGGCTCAGGCCTCCTTTCAAGAGGCTCAGGCCTCCTTTCAAGAGGCTCAGAAGCCTCCTTTCAAGAGGCCTCAAGCCTCCTTTCAAGAGGCCCGGAAGCCTCCTTTCAAGAGGCCTGGAAGCCTCCTTTCAAGAGGGCTCAGCCTCCTTTCAAGAGGCTCGGAAGCCTCCTTCAAGAGGCTCTGGAAGCCTCCTTTCAAGAGGCTCAGAAGCCTCCTTTCAAGAGGCTCAGAAGCCTCCTTTCAAGAGGCCTGGAAGCCTCCTTTCAAGAGGCTCAGAGCCTCCTTTCAAGAGGCCTCCGGAAGCCTCCTTTCAAGAGGCCTGGAAGCCTCCTTTCAAGAGGCTCAGAAGCCTCCTTTCAAGAGGCTCAGCCTCCTTTCAAGAGGCCTGGAAGCCTCCTTTCAAGAGGCCTCAGAAGCCTCCTTTCAAGAGGCTCGGAAGCCTCCTTCAAGAGGCCTGGAAGCCTCCTTTCAAGAGGCCTCAGAGCCTCCTCCTTCAAGAGGCTCAGAAGCCTCCTTTCAAGAGGCCTGGAAGCCTCCTTTCAAGAGGCCTGGAAGCCTCCTTTCAAGAGGCTCAGAGTCTCCTTTCAAGAGGCCTGGAAGTCTCCCTTCAAGAGGCTCAGAGTCTCCTTTCAAGAGGCCCGGAAGCCTCCTTTCATGAGGCCCGGCAGCCTCCTTTCAAGAGGCCCAGAAGCCTCCTTTCAAGAGGCTCGGAAGCCTTCTTTCAAGAGGCTTGGAAGCCTTCTTTCAAGAGGCTTGGAAGCCTTCTTTCAAGAGGCCCGGAAGCCTCCTTTCAAGAGGCCCGGAAGCCTCCTTTCAAGAGGACTGCAAGCCTTCTTTCAAGAGGCTTGGAAGCCTTCTTTCAAGAGGCTTGGAAGCCTCCTTTAAAGAGCCACGGAAGCCTCCTTTAAAGAGACCCGGAAGCCTCCTTTCAAGAGGCCCGGAAGCCTCCTTTCAAGAGGCCCGGAAGCATCCTTTCTAGAGGCTCGGGAGCCGCCTTTCAAGAGGCCCGGAAGCCTCCTTTCAAGAGGCCTCAAGCCTCCTTTCAAGAGGCCTGGAAGCCTCCTTTCAAGAGGCTCAGGCCTCCTTTCAAGAGGCCTGGAAGCCTCCTTTCAAGAGGCTCAGAAGCCTCCTTCAAGAGGCCCAGGCCTCCTTCAAGAGGCCTGGAAGCCTCCTTTCAAGAGGCTCAGGCCTCCTTTCAAGAGGCTCAGGCCTCCTTTCAAGAGGCTCAGGCCTCCTTTCAAGAGGCTCAGGCCTCCTTTCAAGAGGCCTGGAAGCCTCCTTTCAAGAGGCTCAGCCTCCTTCAAGAGGCCTGGAAGCCTCCTTTCAAGAGGCTCAGAGCCTCCTTTCAAGAGGCCTGGAAGCCTCCTTCAAGAGGCTCAGGCCTCCTTTCAAGAGGCCTGGAAGCCTCCTTTCAAGAGGCCTGGGAAGCCTCCTTTCAAGAGGCCTCGGAAGCCTACTTTCAAAAGGCATCGGAGGCCGCCTTCCAAGAGGCCTGGAAGATTCCTTTCAAGAGGCCTGGAAGCCTCCTTTCAAGAGGCTCAAGCCTCCTTTCAAGAGGCTCAAGCCTCCTTTCAAGAGGCTCGGAAGCCTCCTTTCAAGAGGCTCGGAAACCTTTTTTCAAGTGGCTCGGAAGCCTCCTTTCAAGAGGCTCGGAAGCCTCCTTTCAAGAGGCTCGGAAGCCTCCTTTCAAGAGGCTCGGAAGCCTCCTTTCAAGAGGCTCGGAAGCCCCCTTTCAAAAGGCTCGGAAGCCTCCTTTCAAGAGGCTTGGAAGCCTACATTCAAGAGGCCCGGAAGCCTTGTTTTAAGAGGCCCGGAAGCCTCCTTTCAAGAGGCCCGGAAGCCTCCTTTCAAGAGGCCCGGAAGCCTCCTTTCAAGAGGCCCGGAATCCTCCTTTCAAGGGGCTCGGAAGCCTCCTTTAAGAGGCTCAGAAGACTCCTTTCAAGAGGCTCAAGCCTCCTTTCAAGAGGCCTCAAGCCTCCTTTCAAGAGGCTCAGCCTCCTTTCAAGAGGCCTGGAAGCCTCCTTTTAAGAGATCTGGAAGCCTCCTTTCAAAAGAGCTGGAAGCTTCCTTTCAAGAGACTCAGAAGCCTCCTTTCAAGAGGCCTCAGAGCCTCCTTTCAAGAGGCCTGGAAGCCTCCTTTCAAGAGGCTCAGGCCTCCTTTCAAGAGGCCTCGGAAGCCTCCTTTCAAGAGGCTCAGAAGCCTCCTTTCAAGAGGCTCAGAGCCTCCTTTCAAGAGGCTCAGAAGCCTCCTTTCAAGAGGCCTGGAAGCCTCCTTTCAAGAGGCCTGGAAGCCTCCTTTCAAGAGGCCTGCAGCCTCCTTTCAAGAGGCTCAGAAGCCTTCTTTCAAGAGGCTCAAGCCTCCTTTCAAGAGGCCTCAAGCCTCCTTTCAAGAGGCTCAAGTCTCCTTTCAAGAGGCTCAGAAGCCTCCTTTCAAGAGGCTCTCGAAACCTTCTTTCAAGTGGCTCAGAGCCTCCTTTCAAGAGGCTCAAGCCTCCTTTCAAGAGGCTCGAAACCTTCTTTCAAGTGGCCTGGAAGCCTCATTTCAAGAGGCTCAGAAGCCTCCTTTCAAGAGGCTCAGAAGTCTCCTTTCAAGAGGCTCGAAGCCTCCTTTCAAGAGGCTCAGAAGCCTCCTTTCAAGAGGCTCGGAAACCTTCTTTCAAGTGGCTCAGAAGCATCCTTTCAAGAGGCTCGGAAGCCTCCTTTCAAGAGGCTCGGAAGCCTCCTTTCAAGAGGCTCGGAAACCTTCTTTCAAGTGGCTCGGAAGCCTCATTTCAAGAGGCTCGGAAGCATCCTTTCAAGAGGCTTGGAAGCCTACATTCAAGAGGCCCGGAAGCCTTGTTTTAAGAGGCCCGGAAGCCTCCTTTCAAGATTCGTGAAGGCCTTCTACAAAACGCTTGATCAATAAACCTACGGAGTAATGCAGATTTCAGCCAACTTTTTGGAGAGACATAAATCCCGTTAGGTTTGAGGTCAATTTTCATATATGTTTACAGCAAAAAAATATAGAGGGCACCTCAATTAATGAAAAAGTTCGAAGGGGTACCTATCGAAAAAAAGGTTGGAAACCGCTGCTGTAGATCATTGGTTACGCGTGTAGATCTGGAGGCCTTATATTCAGGGGTTTGGGAGGATGTGGTTCTGCCGCAGGAGTGGAAGGTGTCGTGTGTCCCATCTACAAAAAGGGCGATAAGCTGGATTGTAGCAACTACCGCGCAATCACATTGCTGAACGCCGCCTACAAGGTACTCTCCCAAATTTTATGCCGTCGACTAACACCAATTGCAAGAGAGTTCGTGGGGCAGTACCAGGCGGGATTTATGGGTGAACGCTCTACCACAGATCAGGTGTTCGCCATACGTCAGGTATTGCAGAAATGCCGCGAATACAACGTACCCACACATCATCTATTTATCGACTTCAATGCCGCGTATGATACAATCGATCGGTACCAGCTATGGCAGCTAATGCACGAAAACGGATTTCCGGATAAACTGATACGGTTGATCAAGGCGACGATGGATGGTTCGAGTTTCAGGGGCATTCTCGAATCCCTTCGAAACCCGTAGAGGGTTACGGCAAGGTGATGGTCTTTCGTGGCTGCTATTCAACATCGCTTTGGAGGGAGTAATACGAAGGGCAGGGATTGACACGAGTGGTACGATTTTCACGAAGTCCGTCCAGTTATTTGGTTTCGCTGACGACATTGATATCATGGCACGTAACTTTGAGAGGATGGAGGAAGCCTACATCAGACTGAAAAGCGAAGCTAACCGGATTGGACTAGCCATCAACACGTCGAAGACGAAGTACATGATAGGAAGAGGCTCAAGAGAGGTCAATATGAGCCACCCACCACGAGTTTCTATCGGTGGTGACGAAATCGAGGTGGTTGAAGAATTCGTGTATTTGGGCTCACTGGTGACCGCCGATAACGATACCAGCAGAGAAACTCGGAGACGCATAGTGGCTGGAAATCGTACGTACTTTGGACTCCGCAAGACGCTCCGATCGAATAGAGTTCGCCGCCGTACCAAACTGACTATCTACAAAACGCTTATAAGACTGGTAGTTCTCTACGGACACGAGACCTGGACGATGCTCGTGGATGACCAACGCGCACTGGGAGTTTTCGAAAGGAAAGTGTTGCGTACCATCTATGGTGGGTTGCAGATGGCGGACGGTACGTGGAGGAGGCGAATGAACCACGAGTTGCATCAGCTGTTGGGAGAACCATCCATCGTTCACACCGCGAAAATCGGACGACTGCGGTGGGCCGGGCACGTAGCCAGAATGTCGGACAGTAATCCGGTTAAAATGGTTCTCGACAACGATCCGACGGGAACAAGAAGGCGAGGTGCACAGCGGGCAAGGTGGATCGATCAGGTGGAGGACGACTTGCGGACCCTCCGCAGACTGCGTGGTTGGCGAAGTGCAGCCATGGACCAAGCCGAATGGAGAAGACTCTTATATACCGCACAGGCCACTTCGGCCTTAGTCTGAATAAATAAATAATAATAATAAGTACAAAGTATTGTCTAATCGAGGTGAGGCACCTGGTGTTAACGATAAAATCATCAAATCGTAAGAAGTGATCATTCAACAAGTAAATTTTTCTTCCATTTCGCTAATCCTCATTCGGAATTGAGAAACGCTACTAATCATAAGGCCGTTGGCGTCGTCCACGACGTCATCCATCGTCATGCACATTCAGCGACCTTTCCAAAGCAGACGAGATGCAACGGTTCAAGGAAAATCATCATCACCTTCTCCTGATGCAGTTCGTAGCCGTACATGAATCTGCTTGGGCATTCTTGGTGGGCCGGCGGCTCTTGGTACCCAAAATCCGCTCCCGGCAACAACGAGACTGACCTATAAATTCAAGCCTTGGTGTTGCGCTGTAGTAAATCCCCGTTCGATTGCAACCGCGCTCATCCTGACTAGCCACCCTCTCCCCGGTGCCATTTCGCTTGTTTCAGGCTCCATTACGTTTATTATCATTGCATTTTGATTCGTTAATAATTTGAAAATATGAAGCCAAATTACATTATTATCGTAGCATTTCTTTATGCGCTCCACGCAGACATGGTTCGAAATGTGAACGTTCTCTGATAAAGGAAAATACAGCATGAAATACTAAATAAATTAATAATAAATATGTATGAAAACTTCGCAAAAAGATGTCACCATTTATTTATCTACGAGAAACGTTGTTTATTGAAACATGCTTCATTTTGCACGACAAAA
>NW_026943161.1:0-20433 GCF_024139115.2 Armigeres subalbatus
TTCCTTTGGTGTTTTACCTCTTGGCGCAGGGCTAGTTCACAACAGAGTATGGTATCACTAACAGAATTTGGGTATTATTAGTACTTCCCAAGCCGGGATTCATTTGATAAAAAACAACGCTGGTAAAAAATATACGAAACACCTTTTTGTTCGGTAGAGATGTTATATCCTACCGGATATCGGTAAACATTTACCAAAAACATCTGTAAGAAAAATATCATTTTTTCTTCGAAATTCCGTATAATTGAATATACAATTCGTCTGGTAAAATCGCAACTTTGCTGAATATACTGCAAATCGATTTATTTCTAATTCTATTAATACTTTAAAATTAGGGTAAACTACTGTAAACTAATTTTGAGCCAATTTTGTTTTGTTAGAAAAATAGTATTTTTCGATGAAAATTGCCGTACCCTTCAACTGTTATGGTTTCCTAATAGCTCATATGTCGATTGGAAATGTTGGATAAATCAGAAAAAATGAGCAATGCAGTTGGCCCCAGCTAACGCGGTATAAAAAACAGAACAATTTTTATTTGATATAGGGCTTATTAACAAACTGACCACAAAAATCCAAAGTTCTGATGCTAGAGGGTAATCCAGAGAAAAAAGAATAGTTCTTTTTTATCTCAAATAAAACTTGTCGATTGGCTTGGTCCAGAAGATGAATACATCTACTAGGTGTTTTCCAATCTGCCAAATTCACGGGATCTCAGGCCATCTTTTGGTATTTTATCTTGGTTCCACAGTGTGCTAGAACACAAACTTGTCCTTATTAGCAGCTTAACACTTCCAGCACAAATATCAGAGTAGTGACGCTGATGGTTATCTGAATCAAGCGTCGCAAAAAACTTTATTCCTGTTCTAATCGAATATTCATCAAAACCTGCATCTTTTAAGCGTTGATCTATGTAATAATTTCTTGTGTCACCGTCAGTTCACAACTTTATCCATTGCCAAATAACCTTCTTCACAAAAAAAGCAAACCTTAAACTCTAAACATTTACTGCAGTCTGTCAGCAATATAAAATGATTGGCCTGGTAGTACTTTTAAATCCATTTTACTCCAAATTAAAGTGGAGCTTTGCACTTTGCAAAACTGTTACCATCACATGATTTATTACGATAACTTGTCAAACTGAATCTGAAAAGAATATTGGTACAGTTTACTCCTCTTTTCTCTAGAATGAACATGGTAGATGAACGAAAATCGGTTTTCCTGATGATTTTACTGCGCTTC
This sequence comes from Armigeres subalbatus, assembly GCF_024139115.2. NCBI lineage: Eukaryota > Metazoa > Arthropoda > Insecta > Diptera > Culicidae > Armigeres > Armigeres subalbatus. The sequence goes on from NW_026943161.1 coordinate 1,240, forward strand.
TTTCTTTTTACTCCTTATTCACTTTTCAAGCGAAAATTTGTGGTAAGCACAAATTCGTGTGTTTGTCAGGAGTAATTAAAAAAGAACGATCCCATGCGAAAGTCACTTTTGCCCATCAGTGTATAAGCCAGAGCACTAGACCTAAAAAACTGTGTCCCATCCTAAGTATCGTCGATGACCCAAGAAGTGGCTACATATTAATCTTCTTAAAGCAAAGTCACTCCTCCAGCGATTCGTCAATTATCTTTCCCCTGAATGTGGAACGGTTGGTAATGGCTGCCCCCTGTTTCTTCCTTTTCGTAGATTCAAACTCTTCGTTGATCATATTATTTATTACTAGATAATCTGATTGCCGGGCAAGTTGCGGATTGGTTCCCAAATTCAAGCCTGCACAGTGGGCCTCCGGCCGTTTTAATACTTGTGTCATATTTATGATATGCTACAAATATTGATGCAGATAAGAAAATGTCTGGAAATACAACCGACATTTGGTAGATGCTTTTCAATACTGGCTGTGTACAAGCGTGCATAAGATGACAAGACATTACGAGAAAAACGCCATCCCCTGTTGCCAGGTGGATTAATCAAGGTTTTTAGCGCATGATTCGGTCCACTTCTCCCGTATTTTCCAAGAGCCAAAAGACAGTTCTTCATCTGTTATTTCCAGATGGGACTCAATTGCAGTTTCAACTTGCACAAGTTTTAACGCAACAAACAAGATCTAAAACTTCTTGACTTTTCCTATTTCGTATAATTTTGGCTTCCTGAACATTAACCCACTTTTGTAAGGTGCTGAACATTAACCTACTTTGCTGGGCCAGTTCGGATCATATTGCCCTCCGGACTTGGATTCAATAAAGAGTATTCAGGGTAGTGTTGTAAGAAAACTGACACTTAGTGTAAAATTTTCTGTTCTTTGATTTTACTCACCATCTAAAAGATTTTATAGTCTCAGCTAAGCAAGTGTAATTAATAGATGATATTTGAATTTTCTGAATGTCATTGTCAAACTATTGAAAAATAATACACACCAGAGCCTCAGGAATTTACCGCACTGAAAAATACACTGGAGTGTATTTATATTTTTTGGCAGTTTGACATGACATTTATAAAATTCAAATATCCTCCTATTAGTTAGGCACTTAATTTAGTTAAAGGACTATACAATCGTTTAGATGGAGTAAAAATCAAAGAGCAGATTTTTTCGCACTGAGTGTAGGACAACACTGATCTCAGGCATTGCTTAACTCAAATGTACATGTTTATATACCAACAAATAAGGTTGGAAGTCATCTCATGAATTTTACGAAACTTACATTGGATTGATGATCGACCACTCCTACGTTCTGTAATCGGTTCAGAAGCACCAAAGTGTTATTGGTTATTTTATATGTACGTAAATAGAATAGAAGCACTGCGCCACAACGAATTTGGTTCTCCTTCAGCATTGATATGCCCAAACTATTCCATATGATGTCTAAAGTAGAAGTTCATATGGCTTCAATATACTCTATACAGAATTCCTAGTAGGTTCTGTAAATCGTTTAGTAGTTCAACCTAATTCAATTACGCTTGGTGCAAAACCACTGCAACGCGACTATTGCTGGAGAGCTTTGAAACATCCGATTTGAACATATCTGGACGTGATGCGTTGATATCGGTTATTGCAGCAAGCTTAGTTTACATGGTAGTGGACCTACTGGTCTAAACTCTGCAGTACAATTTTTGAGAACTTAGAACATCCGATTTAAACATATCTGGATAATGAATCATGCTACATGTCCTCTCTAAGTTGGTCCTATCTGGACAGGGACATTAATGCCCACTCTGCTTCAGCCTTGGGCGTATGACCGTGCATAAGGATTTTAGTATGGGTCTTATATGTTCAAGTCGGCAATGAAGAGTTACTGTAAGAACAATGCGTTATTAGTGAGGCGCAAGTGGAAAAAAAAAAATTGAGCAGAACGATAGCGCGGGAGGTTTTATGAGTCTGTCAATGGCAAGTGCGGAGAAAGACAAAAGCAATCTCCCGTCATGTGCAACGACCAACAAGGGAATTTGCTGATAGATAAAACTGAAGTGGCTGCCAGGTGAAGCAACACTTCGAGACTTTGTTGAATGGAGGCAGGATGGTAGCATCGGTGAACAGAATAAATATTAGCGACGATGGACAAGCTTTTGAGCAGTTACTCTACACTAGATGAGGTTGCCAAAAAGCTGTCACAAAAAACAATAAGGCTGCGGGGAAGGACCTACCCCTGGCTGAACTTCTCAAACACGGCAGTGAGCAGCTTTATGAGTTCTGCAACCATATATTTGTCGAAAATATGGTTACGAAGACGAGGAAATGCCTGCTAGCTGGTTTTCGATTTGGCCCCATTTTGCCCTCTCCTTAAGAAAGGGCACAGACTGGAGGCGCCAATTACCGAGTGAATAACCCTCCTTTACCATATCGGCGTACACAAAATTATGTCCTGCATTTCTGTTCAACCAGGGATTGAGACCGCTTTGAAGAGTCTCTTCGTCGGCGAATACCAAGGCGGGTTTTCGTGAGGGCTGATCAACGACGGATCAAACATTTCACCTTGAGACAAATCCTTGATAAAATTCTCGGGGAGTACAACTTGGTAACCCAGTACACATCATCTGTTTATTGATTTCAAGGCGGCGTACGATTCAGTGAAACGGAATGAATTATGGCAAATTATGCTTGAACATGGTTTTCCGGCGAAACTGATACGGCTGATTCGGTATAACGTTGGACGGATCGAAACTCATGTAAGGGTTGCGATGAAATATCGACGTCATTTGTTACCTTAGATGGATTAAAAGTAGGGTGATGCACTCGAACCTACATTGTTCAATATAGCGCTTCGAGGGAGCGATTAGGAGAGCTGGTGCAAAGAAGCGGGTACCATTATTATCACAAAAATCGCATATGCTCCTGGGATTTGCGGACGATATCGATATTATCGAAAATTGATCGCCGTGCCGTGGAAGAGGCTTTTGCGCCTTTTAAGAGGGAGACGGCGAGGATTGACTTCGACGATCAATGCCAGCAAAAACGAAGTACATGTTGCGTCGCTGGCAATCAACGTGGGTTCATTAGTGGTGGTGCAGTAGCCGAAATAGTGCTGGATGGTGAAAAATTTTGAAGTGGTAGAAGAACTTTGTGCATTCCTGGAACATTAGGTGACGTGCGATAATGATGTTACCATGCGAGGTGAAAAGGCGTATTGCCAGCTGCCAAATAGGGGCTTATTACGGACTTCGTAACCAGCTTGAAGTCCTGTAGTCTGCAAACGAAACAAAACTCGCTGCGTTGTATACTACTTCCTGTTTCTTCCAGGTGCGAGCTTTTATACGGCCAAGGTGATGACATGGATCGTTAAAGCGGAGTGCTGATCGGAGAGCCTCGGAGTGTTTGAAACGTAAGGTGCTGCGGACAATACTCGGCGGTGAACAAAGGAGAACGGTATCAGGCGGCGTCGCATGAACAATCACGAATTGTACCAGGTGTATAAAGGGCTGGATATTATTAAGCTTATACAACAGCCGGCAGACTACGGTGGGCTGGTCACGTTGTTCGTATGCCGGAAGCAACATCAAGCTGGACAAGATAAGCACATTTAGTAGGAAAGAACTTGAAGAGAGGCCGCAGGTTTGTGGAAGGCCGCGGTTACACGATGGCTTTGTGCAGTTGAAGAGGACCTGAGGGGAGCCTCCAATGTTTCAGGGAAGAAGCACTGGAAGCGATTAGCCCAGGATCGGAGTCTACTGGAGAAGCGATACTCCATTCGGTGGTAGGTTCATCGAAGAGCTGTAGCCCATCAAGCATCAAGTATCAAGTAAGTATATGTTCAAGTCGGATGTTCTAAGTCTTCCAACGGAGTTCAAGGTTAGGGACCGAGTGGTCTACCAAGTTAGCCATGTGTGGTACATAAACCGATACAAAAATATCATGTCGCGTCATATACTTCCCATGAAGACCTATTGCGCATGATTTCCGATACAAAATATTCAAATCGGATTTTTTTGTACGCTTGGTGCAAAACCGATAACAACGCATCAGGTCCATGTAACAGGACGTTACAGGATTCATCTGTAATAACAATTTCCTTTTAAAATAATCGTTGACTTTTGGTGAATTTTGCTCGAATTAATCAGTAGAACTGTTCGGTAACAAATCTTACTGATTTTCGGTGATTTTGACAGTTCAACGCTGGACGTTGGAAAAAATACAAAAAATCTGTAAAATACCATTACCAGAACAAGTTCTAGTTGTGGAGATTTCGGTAAAATTCTACTCGGGAATACCGTAAAATGAGTTATGTGTATGATTTATGTGATCTCAGATACAATGGCCATGTTTCTAAAACCTGATGTTCTACGTTGCCTCCAAATTGGTTCTAGAGTTCAGGCCAATGGGTCTCCCAAGTCAACTTACGTATACAGGTTGTTGTGCATTGTTATTTATGGTTGTTACGTTGTGCAGGGTTATGTATAATGTATATTATTATTAATATGACGGTCGACGGATTTTACATCTGGAACTCCCTTTTGCGGCTACATGGGGCACCCTGTACAGTAAACCCTCCTATTACTAATCTCCCTTTTGATAATAAAATAAAAATCTTTTGTCTGTCATTTTTTGCCTTCCTCAAATTTTTTTGTTTTTATTTTCGCAACTGTCTCCAACAGCGGGGAATTTATTCAACTTTAAGGAACTTAAAGTTTAATAGGATTAGCCACTCTGTTTTCAGAGTTAGTTCCGGATTCAAAACGGGTGTTAGCCTCTTTTGTCCAATTTCTTAGAACGCATATTTCAGAAATGATTATTTAAGATATTTTGATGGAAAACGACGCATAAACTATGCCCAGTTTGATCATCGGTCTAAAATGTGGTCTGTATTCTGGATTCCAAACATTCCGGCTGGAACTTGTCATGGCGTAGTCACATTACGGGAAACAGTGCAAACACCCATCATGCGATTCATCTGAAACTTAAGCTGATTTCATGGGCTATGACAATCTACATGGTAGTTTCAGGAGTGGATGGAAGGTGTCAGTGTCCCATCTACAAAAAATGGCGATAAGCTGGATTGTAGTAACTACTACGGCAATCACATTGCAACCACTCACGCCCATACAATGTTTCTTCTCCCAAATTTTATGCTTGGGAGTACATACGAAAGGCAGGAGAAAGTGATTTCTTTTCACGAAAGTCCGTATTTGGTTTCAGCTGGACGATTTATTAGCTGATACTACAGCGCACGTAACTTTGACAAGAGATGAAAGAAACCCACATCAGGTTGAAGAGGGAAGCAAGCAAAGCGGGATCGGTCTCACTCATCAATACGTCGTAAGATTAAGGCTTTTGATCCATTTTAGTATTTTTCCGTTTCTTCCACCATTACTGCGTGCGCCTCTGGGTGGTCGTACCGGAGAAGTAAAACTCAAAGGTGCAGCCTAATCGGGTTGGTACGCAAAGGTGTGACGTTGAACTACGTGGCTCTATGTAATGTGTTGCAGTTTTTCGACTTCTTCTGTTCCGGATGAGAGAAACCATAAAGCAAGCGTTTTTCAAGCTTCAGGTTGAATCTGAAAGTTTTTGTTAGTTTCTAGATCAATATTTGAAAGTGGTGGAATAGCTAAATTTATTCCTTCTGATGTTTCAAGTTCATATATATAGCTATATGTGGACAAAGAATCAGAAGGAATAAATTTTAACTGTTACGCCCTTTTTCAACATGTTGGTCTAGATTTATTTTGCGCTCCTGAGATTGAGTGAGCATTACGCACCTCATGGTCATAGATTATAATTATCAAGATGTTGGGGTCAGAGCAAATTAGTACTCATTTCTATGATTTCTCAGTCTTAAACCCCTGGTGGCTCGTTACAGAAAAATCACATCGTGAAAGCTGGGCTGATTATGGCGTTTGGTGGTCTTCTTTATGGAGGAAGTCAGGAGTAGACGCGATAAATAAGTTTGATAATGTAATTATTATGCCCCTTCCATGTGAGTTGCTGTCGGACTCTTCTGGACACCTAGGGAATCTGCAAAAAGAACTGGAAGAAAGTTTTCCTGAGAACACATCCACTGCAGCAGTGAAGAAGATTCCGAGCTTCTACTGGCATCCATATAGACGTGTTATAGCAGAGAAGCTGCCGTCAAACGCCTCCCAAGAGAAAAAACGCGCGTATAAGTTAAGTTGAAATGAATCTGTACTCAGCTTGGTGTTCAGCCCTGTAAGTTGCACTTAATTTGACTTCTATGCTGGTTGAGGTCTCCAAAGTTAGGCCCTTTGCGAACATAAATGCTGTTCAGAAACCGAGATGGCGAGTCTGATTGTTCATCCAATCTATGATATTTTCGGATGGGAAACATTCTCGACACCCTGAGCATAAGTGTGTATTCATTGCACGGTTGTCACTAACAAGATACATACTCAATACTCATACAATATCGGGCATATAAAGCTTTCAATTAATAACTAAAACAATGCTAATAGATTACTTTGAAAAGCTATGGCCAAAGTCCAGTAATGGAATGGTAGTGCTATGGAAGAAGAAGCTTATGATACAATTTCTTACGAGATTGACCTTTGATTTCGACTGAAACTTAAACTGAAGTAAAAATTATTATTATTAAGCTAAACTATTAGCAAAGTTTTCAATACTAAATATTATCATACCTTCAATATTGTAACACACTCGAGCTCGGTATTTTAAGCGGAGGATGTGGCCATGAATTAAAACAAACGTAAAAACCGCGTAAATCCCAAAATGTGCCTGAATGGAGCCATGGAAATCCTTCGAAATTCTAGTGAAAACAAATCGCATAAAAAAGAGAATCAACTGTGTACAAAACCGCGTAAAAAATGACTTCAGTGTACATCGGTTATGAAGCGTTGATTCTTCCTTGATCGAATGGTCCAAGAAAATTGAAAATCCTATCGAGAAAACGGCTGAGATATTAACGATCAAAGTCTATCATATTTTCGTGACGTTTTTGATTTTCGGAAAACGTAAAAGTGTAATCAATATAGAAAAGACAGACGCAGTTCTTGCCGTCAAAAACAAGAATGCTGTACGGAACAAATACTGACGGAATACAAATGGACGTATTTTGAAAGGCTGAACGGATGAAATTAAGTTTTAAATCGGCTTTCAACCTCGGGAGACAAGCAAGTTTCTACTCTTGCCAAACGGAAGGGTGATGATCCAGGAAAGATTCTATAGAGGAGGTAGGGGGTAAAATGGATAGGGTGAGTAAAATGGACAGGGGTCACGTTTGAGCTAAATCGTTACAAATTTTGGTACTCCATCAAGTGGATCTTATGGCTTTGTTTCAAATAATGAGTGTAATATGTTTTGACTACATCTCAAATAATGGAAAACAATTTTATTAAAGATTTAGATTGTAAATCTATGGCTTCTAATGCCATGGTGATGTAATTTTTGGATGTGAAGTATTTAAGTTTTTAAAACATAAATCGGCAAAATTAATCCGCATGGGATCCTCGAGGATCTCTCAAACTTAGGTCTATCCGAAGATTGGTGTACGGGGTTGAATTGGTGATTTATCTCCAAATTCGATTTTTTTTGAGAGATTTTTAAGAAACTGGATCATGGTGAGGTAAAACGTGCACGTTCTCAGTGTGGGTACATGGACCATATGAAGTGGCACATACATTTTTTTCAACCAAATTTTTTTTGATAAGTTTGTATTGTTTACCTCCGAAAACATCTTCCAAGCATTCTTTAGGAAATTGAATTTCTGAGTTTTGTTCAAAACAAATGGCATTATTAACTAATTTCTTATTGATATAACATGCTTTTTTTGTAAAATCATTGTTACCAATTTATCAATTATTATCCAACATTTTTATCTCCAGAAGCTAATTTGTAGGGAATGCTTAGCCTAAGTATGCACAATTCATCATCTAAATTCACTGTTTTAAGTTTAATTTCTTAATATGTCTGCGCAGACAATGTCCGTATTAGCCTACACACACTATGCGCTGTTCAATTTCACTCTGCATACTTGGCTTTAAAATCGAGATTTTTTCATTCTTGCTTTTCACATTGTAGAAAAAATTCACAAAAATCCGATTGTTTCTTCTCTATTGAATTGACTTCTAAGCCATATCGTAGTGCTTCTATTTACGATTCACGTAAGTGGTTTAGGTCCCCAATATTACGACGTTCTCCTTGTGAAAATGATGCGATTCCTTAGCATGTCCATATTATCCCTAGCCCCCCTACTTGTTTATGCAGGCAAGATTGGCCGCAAATTGATGGTATGGTATGGCAAAGTATTCAAGAAGTTGTGGAAAGAAAACAAAGTTTTCATCACTAAAGCGACTTGCATAAATGGGAAAACATACGAGGAGGAGTGCTTTTCAGAAGATTTTTAAGTATTCATTCAACTCATCACGGCGGTCCGGTAATGTTTTGGCCTCGATTCTAGCAAAACTGCCATTACAGTGACGGGATGTAATGCCGGAATGTAAGGAGCCGATTGATATTGACGTTATTGTAAAAACTCTCAACTTTCTCCAAAATGCTTCCAATTTATCGTCCCATCGAAAACATATTAGAAGGGGATTATCAGAAGTAAACTTAAGAAATTGTGCAAAAACAATCATAAAACCATCTTGATATGGAGGAGAGGGTGTGAAAAAAATGACAGACTGGCTGCTGACTATTCTACTATTCTACATTCTAAAAATGATTGAGTGGTATTGTGATAAAGTCCTGGAGAATTCTATATCTGAATTGCCGATGAATATTTTTCGATATTTTTCTTGAAAGCCATTTACTTCCCTGCATAATAAAAACCCTGAACAACAGCTTTTTACAGTAAAGGGCCCATACTATTTATATATATGTGTAAGCAAAACTTTATCACAGCTTGAAAAAACATTTGTATCTAGTGAATGCATTTAGCATTAGCATTAGGCATTGGAGCATTTCTGCACAAATTGTAGGTAAAGCCAAGACTATTGTATGAGAGTAGCAACATACATTCATCCATTACCACAAACATTGATTTGGGACTCAATTGCCATCTCTTAGATGGAATAGCAATGCACCTCCAATAAAATCGAGATCTGGTCCTGGCCACATGTCCTTGCGAATGCCATGAGGGACAGGGAAGGATGGTTAGTTGGACACCTCACTTAAGAAAAGGATGCAGAGAACTCTAGGACCTCTCATAGGTGCTTACACGGGAGGTTTTTTGGACTTTGTTAGTGTTGAAGGTTTCTGGAATAGTAGGAATCAGCTCTGGTAGAACGTGAAACACAGAAAGAACTAAGTATAGAAATACAAAATAGGAAAAAGGGCGAGCCTGGAATTGAACCTCCACGACCTCCTGCTTGATAAGACAGAAGCGGTAGCCATACTTAGTACCTCACCGAGCTCGTCTCATTTGTATCTAGTGAATGCATTTATGAAAAAAATTGTTACTATGTAACATAGTTCTCTCAACTATGTAGACTACGAAATATAATTTTGATGTTTTCGCATTTTTTATGCGGACCATACTGGTATGTGCTTTTCTTTGGCAAAATAATGTCTCATTTTGGTGCGGCCAAATACTAAAATGGATCAAGCTTAAGTTGATAGAGAGATCAAGAGAGTGACAATGTTAGTCATTCACCACGAATTTGTATCAACGGTAGATGAAATCGAGGTGGTTGAAGAATCTGTGTACTAGGGCTCACTGTCAATACTCTGATAACAATGACTATTAGGCAGAGAAATTCGTAGATCGAATTTGTGGCAGGAAATCGTACGTATTTTGATTGCGCCAAACTCCCTGATCTAGAATAGAGTTCGCCATTTTTTCTTTGGAAATATGTAAACCCCTATCATGCGACACACATCAAACTTCATGATTTTAAAGGTTTTGGCACTCTATGGTAGTTTTGTACTTTCCTGAACTGTATTTGAACCGATTGGAAGTATTGCACGGAACCATGCGAAAACAACTTACTTTACGGTTCCTTTCTACTCAAAACTGCTCTGCGTGGAAGAAGCCACAAATAAGTAAAATGCGAAAAAATCCGGTGAGTACTTTTGCCTTTACTCCTGTGTTGGAATTTTTCACCCACTATGAAGTTCCACTAAATCAAATTTATGTTATTTTCTACCACCCGGACTACGGTGAAAACAACTCAAATTTGGCTTCTTCCACGGAACAGCATTAACCGTTGGGTATCGATGCAGCTCTCTTTGTTTATAGCTTTGATCTGCAAAAAGAGAGAGTGAGAAAAACTACCTACCAGGCTGAGTTAATAATTCGAACTTCGGTACTTAAAGTTGAAAGTTCTTTAAACTTTTTTAGGTTCTTTTAGCTTTTCTGTGTGGATATTGGTATATTGGAGGTATTAGCAAAAGTAAACAAAAAATGATACCAAATGATACAGAAATGGCGTTTAGTTGTGCATTTCAGGCAACTAAAACAAGAAAATTTTCGCTTGATAAATTCTCTCCTTTCAGGATTGATACTATTTTTAGATCAATTGGGAAGGAGCTAAGGGCTAATAGTAAGCAGCAGGTAACTAAAGTGTCCAAGGGCTTGACGATCTCCTTCTCCCCAGGCCATCTGCGAGTTGTGGGGCTTGCCTAGATGTGGTGGGGGTTTTGACAGTGGGCCCTGGTTAAACCTCTATAAAAAGCTGCATGTATTCCGCAAGTAGGCCCCACCAAAGCGTACCGTGTGCCGCTCAGCGCACATAAAGCTTCCAAGTCCTGGTGTTAGGTGGGACGTGCCAAACAGCCCTGATGTAACGACGGCCCTCCGACGAGATACAGGAGGTTTGCGCAGGCCCAATAAGGTTTTCGTTGCCCAGGAAAACCAATCATTACGAACAATATAAGAGATAATGAAGTGACTTCGATATAACTCGTGCAAAGACCTAGGGCGACGAATATCAGGATCACGATTGGAAGCTTGGAAACATGTGGAATTGCAAGCTCAGGTTTCGCCAGGCTTTTCAGGTTGGCGACAGGATGATCTACGATGAATTACATCCCTGCAACTTCGACGTCGTGGCGCTGCAGGAGATTTGCTGGACAGGACAGAAAGTGTGAAAAGGGCATCGAGCGGCTACCTTCTACCAAAGCTGTGGCACCACCAACGAGCTGGGAACCGGCTTCATAGTGCTGGGTAAGATGCGCCAACGCGTGATTGGGGGGCAGCCAATCAACGCAAGGATGTGCAAGCTGAGGATTAAAGGCCGTTTCTTCAACTATAGCATCATCAACGTGCACTGCCCACACGAAGGGAGACCCGACGACGAGAAAGAAGCGTTCTACGCACAGCTGGAGCAGACATACGATGGATGCCCACTGCGGGACGTTAAAATCGTCATCGGTGACATGAACGCACAGGTAGGAAGGAGGAATGTATAGACCGGTCATCGGACCGATAGTCTGCACACCGTATCGAATGACAACGGCCAACGATGCATAAACTTCGCAGCCTCCCGCGGAAATGGTAGTCCGAAGCACTTTATTCCCCCGCAAAAATATCTACAAGGCCACATGGAGATCACCTAACCAAGAAACGGAAAATCAAATCGACCACGTTCGAAACGACGGCAAATTCTTCTCTGACATCACGAACGTCCGCACTTACCGCACTGCGAATATTGAAATCGACCACTACCTCGCTGCAGTATGCATGCGCTCAGAACCTCGACGGTACAACACGCGTCGAAGTCGGACGCCGCCGCTTAACCTTGCGGGGCTGCCAGACGGTGGAGCAGCCCCAGAAAACGCGCAGCAGCCGGGAGTGGGACGTCCAACGGAAGAGCAGCTAGGCACAGCGTCCTGATGGCTGGAAAGATATTCGATCCGCCATTGGTAGCACCGCAACCGCTGCACTCTGGCACGGTGCCCTCGGATCAGAGAAACGACTGGTATGACGGCGAATGCGAGCAGTTAGTGGAAGAGAAGAATGCAGCATGGGCGAGATTGCCAACACCGCACGAGGGCGAACGAGGCACGATACAAACGGGCGCGGAACAGACAAAACTCGATTTTCCGGAGGAAAAAGCGCCAGCAGGAAGATCGAGACCGTGAAGACACGGAGCAACTGTACCGCGCTAATAACGCAAGAAAGTTCTATGAGATGTTAAACTGTTCACGTAAGGGCCATAAACGGGAACCTTCTTACAAACGAGCGTGAGGTGATCCAAAGGTGGCGGCAGCACTACGAAGAACAATTGAATGGCGATGTGGCAGACGAAGATGGTGGTATGGTGATGGACCTGGAGAACGCGCGCAGGACAGAATTCTACCGGCTCCGGATCTCCAGGAAACCAGGAGGAGATTGGCCGGCTGAAGAACAACAAAGCCCCTGGGGTTGACCAACTACCAGGAGAGCTATTTAAACACGGTGGTGAGGCACTGCCAGAGCGCTGCACTGGGTCATTACCAAGATTTGGGAGGAGGAAGTTTTGCCGCAGGAGTGGATGGAAGGTGTCGTGTCCCATCTACAAAAGGGCGATAAGCTGGATTGTAGCAACTACCGCGCAATCACATTGCTGAACGCCGCCTACAAGGTACTCTCCCAAATTTTATGCCGTCGACTAGCACCAACTGCAAGGGAGTTCGTGGGCAGTACCAGGTGTTTTATGGGCGAACGCTCCACCACGGACCAGGTGTTCGCCATTCGCCAAGTACTGCAGAAATGCCGCGAATCAACGTGCCCACACATCATCTATTTATCGACTTCAAAGCCGCATATGATACAATCGATCGGGACCAGCTATGGCAGCCAATGCACGAACACGGTTTTCCGGATAAACTGACACGGTTGATCAAAGCGACGATGGATCGGGTGATGCGTAGTTCGAGTTTCAGGGCATTCTCGAGTCCCTTCGAAACCCGCAGAGGGTTACGGCAAAGGTGATGGTCTTCGTGTTTGCTATTCAACATCGCTTTGGAAGGTAATACGAAGAGCAGGGATTAACACGAGCGGTACAATTTTCAATAAGTCCGTCCAGCTATTTGGTTTCGCTGACGACAGATATTATGGCACGTAACTTTGAGAAGATGGAGGAAGCCTACATCAGACCGAAGAGGAAGCTAAGCGGATCGGACTAGTCATCAACACGTCGAAGACGAAGTACATGATAGGAAGAGGTTCAAGAGAAGACATCAGTGAGCCACCCACCGCGAGTTTGCATCGGTGGTGACGAAATCGAGGTGGTAGAAGAATTTGTACTTGGGCTCACTGGTGACTGCCGAAAATGACACCAGCAGAGAAATTCGAGACGCATAGTGGCTGGAAATCGTCATGTACTTTGACTCCGCAAGACGCTCCGATCGAATAGAGTTCGCCGCCGTACCAAACTGGACAATCTACAAAACGCTAATTAGACCGGTAGTCCTCTACGGACACGAGACCTGGACGATGCTCGGAGGACCAACGCGCACTTGGAGTTTTCGAAAGGAAAGTGCTGCGTACCATCTATGGTGGGCGTGCAGATGGCGGACGGTACGTGGAGGAGGCGAATGAACCACGAGTTGCATCAGCTGTTGGGAGAACCGTCCATCGTTCACACCGCGAAAATCGGACGACTGCGATGGGCCGGGCATGTAGCCAGAATGTCGGACAGTAACCCGGTGAAAATGGTTCTCGACAACGATCCGACGGGCACAAGAAGGCGAGGTGCGCAGCGAGCAAGGTGGATCGATCAGGTGGAAGATGACTTGCGGACGTAGACTGCGTGGTTGGCGACGTGTAGCCATGGACCGAGCCGAATGGAGAAGACTCTGATATACCGCACAGGCCACTTCGGCCTTAGTCTGAATAAATAAAATAATGGGAAGAGCTAAACATTTTTCCACATTAGGATTTGATGTCTGGATTTCATCAAATTCTGGCTAGGGACAAGAATTCGATAAATTTTACTGCATTCTCAACACAGTCTCTTGGGATATTATTATTTTACGCGTCTCACCATTTGGATTGAATATAAGTCCAAATAGTTTCCAGCGTATGGATGACAATTTCCCATAGCTGGATTAACTCCCTGAATTAGCTTTTTATCTATATTGATGACATCATTGTGATTGAGTTGTCTCAAGGTCAATCATCATCTTATGAATCTTGCAAAAGTCTTCGACAGATTGAGAGATTTTATAATCTGAAACTCAATTCTAAGCTAAATTTCTTTTTTTTTCAACCTCAAGTTACCTATCAGGGTCAAGTAAGATAACCTGATAACTGAAGTGTATACCACCTGATCCTTCTAAATTTGATACAATTAGTAAACCAATTATCCAGTTCCATCTAATGCTGATGAAAACTAGACGATTTGTAGGCTTTTTTGGAATTATTACAGAAAATTTGTTTCAAATGTTGCGAAAATCCTGCAAGTCCTTTAAAATAATTTACATCAAGAAAAATTCAAAATTTACTTGGAGCAGATGAATGTCAACAGTCATTCAATATGTTGCGTGATTATTTAATGTCACCAATGATTCTTTCAATATCTCGATTTCATGAAGAATCCAAACTCGAAAACTAACAAATATGCGTTTAGACTCTGAAGAATTTTGACTTTTGTTGTAGAATAAGCATACAAGGCAAAAAGTAAAATGTAATCGCAGACGCTTTGTCACGTATTGTTACAACGTCCGAAGAATTGAAAAATATCATCATTCTGAAAAATCAACACAAGAGCAAATGACCCGTAAGCAAAATAAAATGTTAGTGAAAAACTCATACAGTAAAAATCCCATATGAGTCGAGATATTGAAGGGACCATCGACTGATGGAAATATCGAGATGTGGAACATATAAACCCCTTGGAAAGCTGGGTTTGAAGGGACCATCATAGTAACCCAAATCTATATTTTTACTATGGAATAATTTCTGCTTCCATGAGTCAGATATCGAGTCATAGAACATCGACTCATGGAGGTTTGACTGTATGTGAATATGTACGTTATGTGTGCAAAGATATTGATTTGGAAAATGTATTGGAGGTAACCACTTTCCCTTCGATGGGACTCTGAACCCATGACCCTAATTTGCAGTACGCTAGACTGGTGCTTTAAACCAATCTAAGTTTACGAAGTGACCTCTCCGTCGGCCTGTCGGTCAATGTTCTTGCAAAATGATAATCTTATCAAAGAACAGAAAAAATGTATTGCATCAGTGCAACAACAGTTTATAGCATAAGACGGAAATTCAAACTCTAGAGTTTGCTCTTCTGAATTTAGAAAAAAAATATTTCTTAAAAATTAAACAAATAGCATTGTTCTCGGATAGTAGAACTTATTCAAACTATGGCCAATTAAATATATTCAAAAGAATTATGAATGAAAAAGTTGGACACGTGAAAATTATAATTTTTACTCCACCAAAATTTAGTATCGGTGGAAAGCACATAATAACAGATATATCAAAGTCAATCCAATGTGATTTAACGAAGTAAAGGTAAGTTCTTAATACCTTGCCACATAGTAAAAGAAGCTAATGTTATTAAAAGTTATTTAGTCGAAAATTTCATTCTGTTAAGGCATATGGAAATTTCTTTGAATTAAGATCAGATCAAGCGAACAGAATATAAAAAATCAAACATTGGAGCAGATATGCAAAATTTTTAGAAATAAAAACAAAATCATCTATTCAACAGCTTATCATCCACAAAACTATGCAGGATCATTAGAGAGAAATCGATGATGTTTGAATGAATTTCTGGAAATCATTCACTAATGAGCATCATACGGATTGGGATACGATTGGTGTAAAATTTCTGCCCAAGTTTTTTCTTATAACACTACCCACATTCTGATCATCAATTTACACCCATCTTCGAATTAAGTCTTCCTTTGCAAGAAAAAGCATGCCACCCAAACGGTAAAATATACGAAAAGTGAATAGAACCATTTATATGTAACTCACGATGAGTATTATCAATACAAAAATTACAAAATCGAAGCTGAAATTAAGCCAGGAAGAAATCTAATTGGAGCCAAAATGGGACACGAACGAATCAAGCAAATCAAAGCTGATAATCCAATTAATTTTTAGTATTGAGACCTTGTGTACTTTAACAGTAGAAAAACTTTAGGAAGAAACTCTGATTCTTTTACTCAGTCCTTAGCAGAGTTAGTTTCGAAATAAATGATCCAAATTGTAAAAATAAGACATCATTTGACAGCAAGTAATGATCTTTATTACAGTTCATAAAAAATAGACTCTATTGAAGCATAAAAAATGTTTGATACAAATTTCTATTTACAAATTTTGTACTTATACATTTATATAACAAAAACAAGCTACATACTGTTTGTATTTGTAGAACTAATTAGACTACAAGTACTGGAGCCTAATTCCTATTAAAAAATTAGTAATAATAATAAAAAATAAAAATCAAATGGGATAGGTGAAAATTATTAGGTCTTGTACAAGAAGTGCTTAAATTACGGGTTAGATCTAAAATTACGATTTTTTTCTCTCTATGCTCTTAAATAAAATTGTGAACGGTATTTGGAGAATAACTAGTTACGGGAATGATTTTATTCCATTACATCATTCTCCCCAAAGGGGGGAAGGTGTAGTATTCCTATTTCAACATAAAATACAGTAAACATAGTCAATATCTGTAAAACATCATCATAAAATGGAAACACTTTTATAACATCTTGCTAAAAACATGAAACATTCCCATACAGCTTTCAACATCGATGAAGAAGGGATGGCAAACAGATTTTTTGACGAAACCAAACTCCGCTAGACTTGAAATTACAGTGAGTAAGTTAAAACCAATCTGATTCAATTCAGAGACAATTTGCAAAGCCTCATGGCGGGCAATGATAAGAAATTTGCGATTTGCATATTTCCAATGTTTGATAAACTATGCAGTTTTATTGAGGAAGGATCAACCAAATTGAACACAGATGTCAAATTGGAAACTCATGGTGGCTCATCTTAACTAATCTGGAGCAAATATTTTGATCGATATTTTCTGGCTCAAGAACATGTTTCATTGGTTCTTCAATGCGTTTTTGTTTACTTTGGACGTAGATAGCCTTCCAAAATGAAACTCGGGAATGAATATTTGTACATGCGGAATTGTTTATCAAGTAAATCATGAATTGATTCGGGTTCAAAAATTGAACTAAGTTTTGGTGTGGCTTCGTGCATAATACAAAAGTCAAGCTTTCCAAGCTTTTGAAGATTCTAATACCGTTCTATGCGAGAGTGGATTTTCGACTCTATCTCCAGATAAAGACATCAAATCAAGAAATATATTTAACTACGGATGCAAAACAGACATAACAATTGTGAAATTTCATCGTTTACTGATTTCCACTGATCAATTTACCAATAATCATTAGCTGGTCAATCGATTACTCGTGGTGCGTACATCATATTTTGCTAGAATTTAACATTTGTTACCTAACTGCCGTCTGCTTGCTTTGTGATTTGCCCAAATTATTGAAAACAACAGATGCCGTTAGTGTATGTACGACAGATGGATTTCAGGTGAATGTTCAATGTGTTATGTCCCTTTGTCTATGATTGAACATTGAGGACGACGATTTAAGATCAACTTTATCAGACACGAAATCTCGTGTACCAAAGCTAGTATCACGAATGTGGGCAAAACATGTACTGCCAGTTGAAGAATGTAATATTCCAAATGATAAAAGATATTGATATAAAGGTTAAGAATTACGTGACATATTCAGGGGGCCAAAAATTACTGGGCTTTATTATAAAGAGTGGTCGCGGATCCGAAAAAGGTTGGGAACCACTGAATTATTAGATGATCGGAAGTCATCAGCATATAATACGGCATGCACGGTGCAATGGCCACAATAAATTAACGTTAAAATGCGTGGACGTACAGTTATATGCACAATCACGTAGAATAGACCTTTATCTCTAAATTTGTTCAGTCCCTAATCGATTGGTGTAGATACAGAAAATATCTGGATTTAATGTGCTGGTAAGAACACATGCCACCTCATTTTGTTAGTTAATAACTTTTATTTTTTCATTCGCAAAATTCAAAGCGGCTGGGTGTCAATGAACAAGTATGTAACAAAACCCTCGCTAATAAAAGTTGAATCCTGGTCAAATATCATAATTTTTGTGCAATAGCGGCGTCCTTTCTTCAACATTTTTTTTTTTTGAAAAATATTAATATCAGTCCATACAAAAATGCGCTGACACAAAGAATATTATGACACTTATATATTTCTGTACTGAAGCATACACTGACATAATTGTGGGTAAGTATATTACCCAGCACCAAATTTAGGAACAAAAATCATTCTCTTTGCAAAGTCAGTCACGCTCGCTGGTCCATTATGGACTACTGCTTCGGTCTTGAAAGCAGGAAACCTTTTCTATTTGTTTTTTTTTTATTTTTATATTAGCTCTTTTCTATGTTCCACGTTCTACATTCCTACTGTTACATCCTATCACTAGCATATTCTGAAAACCGCCTGTGGTACATAAGGAAAGGCCGTAAAAGCATCTTTTCTTAAATAGGTATCCAACTCAACTATCCTTCTGGGATACCAGGGACGTGGCCAGGTCAAATCTCGGTAGTGGGGAGCGCCTTTGCTTTCATCTAATAGAAAGCGATAAATCTGAAATCAATATCTGGTATGTTAACAGATGAAACACAATTCTACTTGCAATCGTGTTGCTTGAAAAAACAATTTTCTTGTTGATTCACCGTTAAATTCATATTTGTCTTATTGGTCCATATACATTGACCTATATTTTCCCCATTTGAAAACATGGTATGTTCCTGTGGGTTGTTAATTGTAAAAGGTTTGTTTTTGCTATGAAAAAATAACCTTCCAGTATGTACAACTTTTCTGGAGGAAAAAAGCCGCAAGTTAAGGGTGACTGCAAAGATCGTCAATATTTAGCATTGTAAAATGCGACTGTATAACAAATTATTCGGAGATAGGGGTATTTACTTATTATGAAGATATTCCCAGTTTTTCATAAAACAAAACAGATCCACTTGTGTCGATCAAGATTCCTGGAATTTCCTCATAAAATTTCGATACGACAGTGCGTCACCGTAATATGGGATTCTCTGTGTCTTTATTGAAATCGCATGGCATGCATGGCACCCCCGACGCTCGAAGTTAATCTGTGCTTTCGCCACACCACCGGTTAGTGCGAACAAAAA
>NW_026943162.1:0-73090 GCF_024139115.2 Armigeres subalbatus
CCCACAGTTTGGGAAACCATGACCTAGAATATTCCAAAACTGTTCACCTTTCAGGAAATGTTATACACATGGTTGAATACTTTCAAAAAAATATATCTGACGAAAAAGGCTTTTTAGTTGCAGTAGATTTGAAGTCCTGAACTCAAGGACAGTTTTGATGACCTACAGTATATCCGAATAATCAGCCGATATATACAAGAATAGCAACTTGGAAGAGATGTAATGGAAACAGTTTTACATGTATCGAAACTATGAGTAGCGAAAAACGCTGCAATCACAAGGTCGGTCCTCGAACTCATCGCTACTAGCTTCGGGAACCATACAATCAAGTACACAGATGGTTCTGTCTCTAACCGAGGGGTAGGCTTCGGCGAATCCGGAACCAAGCTTGTCAGGTCCGAGCACAACCTCCTCAATGTAGCATTTTTTTCCGCCGAGGCTGCAGCCATTTCGTCGCAGCTACCCTTCCAGCAAATAAGTCAATAGTGATCCTCACGGACTCAGCTAGTGTTGACGCCGCTCTACAAAGTCAAATCCCAAAACATCCATGGATCCAAGAAATCCTCACAGGTATGGCGCCGAATACCTGCTTCGCCTGGATGCCCGGTCATTGCGGCATTAGGGGAAACGTCGACCCAGATGCCCTCATCAGTGTGAGCCATGCTTTTAAGCAGCTTTACATCTCAAGCCCCGAACGTAAGAATAGTTTGGATAACCCAGAATATCCCAGAACTACCTTGCGGTGCTTCTATCACCTTCTCTTACCAAGACAGACAGGAGTAGTCACCATGCTACTACCCAAGCCGTTCCTGGGTGGACGTTAGGCAGAATAACAGCGATTTCAACAATGCTGTTCTCACAAATGGCCCTCTACTAAAATTTCAATTTCTGTTCGCTTCATACTCGTCGCTCGCTTGTGACACCTATCCATACTGTTTTTCATTGTTGCGCTCCCTCTTACTTTGAGCTTTAGATGTTGTACTCACCGATAAATGCCAATAAATCAATAATGATTGAGTCATGTACGGTGATCAAAAAACTTTCCCAATTTCTATAAGATGTATTGAACACGGTTGAATACTCAAACAAACTTTGAGTAACGAAAAAACGTTATTTGCAGCTGTAGATATCAAGGCCTGAACACAATAATAGTTTGGATGGCCTACGACGTCCAAAGAAGTTAAAAAATAGTCCATTGTACATCACAGTTACTCTACGGATATGTTGGATAAAAATATTATTTTGAAATAGTAGCGGAGAATGTTCCCAAACCGACCACTTTAATGGCAGAGGCCATGAATTTTTTTTGGTCAAGTTTCGTAGTACATATTGTAGCGGGGATATTATTCTACATTTCTTATGCTTCATTGTTGGTGCAGCTGTGGAAAGTTAGGAGATACAGAGGGTGAAGTGAAAGTATACGTTGTCAGCATTCTCAAAAATGGTGGTCCGAAACCGACCCCCCCATGGTCCGAAACCAACCCCCCTCTCTATAGTCCAAAATTGACCTATATTTCGCACACAAATAAGTTGAGTAACGATAAACGAGAGTGCAGATAGATTCGCTGACAGCGCAATCTACGTGAAACATCGAAGAATCGGTACACTCCTCCCACAATTATGGAACACTTTTGCCAAAAAGTAATAATTCTAAGGGTATGCGATAAGACACTTTTTCCTAACGAAACGAAACGAAACGAAATTTAAAATGTTTGTGTTGATTCGAAACGAAACGAAACGAAATATATTTTAAGTTTCGAGACTTCAAAACG
This sequence comes from Armigeres subalbatus, assembly GCF_024139115.2. Classification (NCBI taxonomy): domain Eukaryota; kingdom Metazoa; phylum Arthropoda; class Insecta; order Diptera; family Culicidae; genus Armigeres; species Armigeres subalbatus. The sequence goes on from NW_026943162.1 coordinate 1,773, forward strand.
ATACGAAATCAACGTCCATTTAATTCGAAATTTTTCGAAACGACACGAAATTTTGATTTTATTTCCGCGGAATTTCTATCACATTATGTACATTATGTACTCAGTTCTGAATTCATTTTCTCAAAGTCAAATTACTGCTTTGCAACCAATAAAAATTATAGTAACAGAATAAGCAGTCTGTGATAAATCTCCGTGTTCCCGTTTACCATTGACGATAAGGCAATACCCCAGCATTTATGCCGCTTTCAAAGGAATTCGTTGTGGAGTGGGTGCTGCCGAGTTTGATCAATTTTTTATCAGTTCAGTTTTATATCAATAAGTATGTATATAAAAATATAGGAATTGTGGGATTTATTTTGTATTCTATTTAAAACCTTATTTCATTTAAGACTAATGTGATTATGCTGAAGCTTACTTCATTTTCATTTATCAGCGTGGTTTTATGGCATTGAGCTAAATCAAAACCAGAATATACGAATATAGTATACGCAGATAGAGAATTGTTAATAACATACATTTGCTCACTAGACGAATCCTCTGCACCTTTCTGTAGAGTCCGGAGTACGATATTAAAAACACTAGATATAGGTTCAGGTTTTCAGCATCAACTGCCCTCACATGGTTTATTGCCATCCTATTTAAACTGGTTTGTTTACATGTATGTGTAACTTCTTTGAATGCGATTTATACCATTCGGCGATCGCGTTATTAATATCGAATGTACAAACTTATTTGAACTCACTCGAAAGTGAGTAAATACAACAATTCCTTATCCTTTTCAAAATTAATTCATTTAATCGTATTTCTTTAGTAACCAAATATTTGCAAAACAAAAAATATAATATTGGAATCGATTAATTAATCGAGAAACTTCAGAAAAGTGTAACTTCACTCATAAATATAATCACTGTCCTTCTTCTCTTTGCGTCGACGTTTCGACCTTCGGAGACCGTTCGAAGTCATTTCTAGTTTATCCGAGCCTTCATGATGTCTTCTTTTGCGGTTCGTCGATGATCCCCTAGGTTCTTCCGAATAATCGTCAACGTTTCCAAAATCCATAGCGTGTTCCCTTTCGACATTTGTCTGATCTTCTACTGTACTATCTGGTTCGCCGCGGGTTAGTACTACCCGTGGTTGCCACCCAGAATCCTTCATCACTCGCAATTGGTTCTTATGCGCCATTGCGCTGGCGTTTCCAATTAGTACCTGGAATGTATTAGGAGAAAACTTTTTTACAAAAGTGGCTCTTAACCATCGTGCCTGAATATGCGGATTATGATTTTTATACCACAATTCCTCGCCCTCATTCAGATTATCTAGTGGATCATTTGCAGGATTCGGGAAATTCCTTATTTTTCTTTGTTTATTTTCATCATTATGGGGTTCTTGTGGTATGGATAATTGTTTTTTATAATGTTTCTTTGGATTCAATAGGTCCAATAACGTTTTGGGTTCGTAGGAGAAAACCTTTCCCGCCGGAAATATACCGTCTTTTGTCATATTATAATTTCTAAAGTTAATTAGGAAAAGATTCAATTGATCTTCCAAGTCTAGAGTAGATAATTCAGGTTCAATGAGGAATCTTTTAAGTACTTCTTTTGTTGTTCTCACTAATCGCTCAGCTTGTCCATTGCTGGATGGGTTATACGGAGGACTTTTGAGCACCTTTATTCCTTGTTTTTCCAAAAAGTTAACAAACGAATACGAACTAAAAGGTGGACTATTGTCCGACACAACTACGTCCGGTAGTCCAAACCTCGCAAAAAAGGTAACTAATTTTCTTAAAACTTTCGTGGCATCCGTACCCTGTTTCATCCATTCTATCTCAATCCATTTGGAGAAGCTATCGACAATCAGTAGGAAAGTATTATGCTCAAAATGAAAGAAATCTATATGTATTCTGCTAAACGGCCTAACTGTGGGTGTCCACTTAGACGAAGTGTTATTTTTATAGGAAATAGCCATACTACCACATGCATAACAACTGTTAACATATTTTTCAATGTCCGAATTTATCCCGAACCAGTAAACCATTCGTCTGGCCAATTGCTTCATTTTGACAATTCCTGCATGGTTAGCATGCAAAAGCTTTAGTAAATCTTTCTTCAACAGCGATGGTACTACCACCCTACTTTGGTATAATAGACATTCATCCACAATTTCTAAGTCCTTTTGGTTAGCATAAACATCCATGTAAGACCTATGAACTTTCTGGGGCCATCCATGGCGCATGTAAAATATAATTTGTTGTAAAAAATCATCTTTTTTTGTTTCCTCTGCGATCTTTTTTGAGTCAATTGGACAATTTTGACCAAAATTTATGCTATTTACATTATCCTCATCCAATTCATCGGGAACGTTTTGTTTCAACGGAAACCTCGAACAAAAATCAGCATTTGCTAATTTGCTTGAACATCTATAAATAATATCAAAATCATAAATTGCTAAGTCCAACACGTATCGTTGTATTCTGGTTACATAAATAGAATTTCTCCCCGCTTTACCAAAAATTCCTACTAATGGTTTATGGTCGGTGTAAACTGTAAAATGCTGTCCATAAAGATATTTGTGAAATTTTTTAATAGTACATACCAATGCCAATGCTTCTAAGTGCAATATAGGATATTTTTTTTGAGCCGAATTAAGGGAAAACGACGTGAAGCAAATTGGCTTCTCGACTTCATCAATTACATGTGCTATTAGCCCACCCAGCCCATATCCTGAAGCGTCTGATACAACAACGATTGGCTTTTTTGGGTCAAAAACTCTAAAACCCTGTATTTATTAGCAACGTTTTGCTTTCATCGAACGCCCTTTGACAGTTGTCATCCCAGGTATACTTTACGATATTTTTCAATAGGTTATATAAGTGGTACAATTTGGAAGACAAACGTGGTATGAATTTATGGTAATAATTTATTAATCCCAAAAACGATTTAAGCTCTGTCTCGTTTTTTGGTGCATTTGCATTTTCGATGGTAGATACTTTATCCGGGCAGGGCCTCAACCCTTTGTCACTAAGAATATGCCCTAAAAAAAAAGCTCTGAGACGAAAAATTTACACTTATCCCAATTCACCTTAATATTAGCATTGGCTAGTCTCTCTAGTACGGTAATGAGTTTGCTTTTGCAGTCTTCTAAATTTTTTCCAGATATTAATACATCGTCCAAATAACAAGATACATTTTCAATGTTCTCCAACACTTTGTCCATAACCTGTTGAAAAATAGAAGCACTGGATGAAGCCCCCTGAGGTAATCGATTATAGGTATATATACCTTTCATTGTATTGATTACCACAAACTTCTTTGATCTCTCCGTTAGCTCTAATTGAGTATAGGCGCCTTCAAGATCAAGAGCGCAAAAACATTTACAACCGGACAAATTAGCAAAAATGTCTTGCGCAGTTGGCAAAGGATATGTATTTGGGATAAAAGTTTTATTGATTGAAACTTTGCAATCAATAACCAGCCTAATTTCATTATTTTTTTTCATTACAATTATTATTGGAGATGCCCATTCACTGGTATCTATCGGTGAAATCACCTTTTCCTTCTCCAGTTTATCTAAATACTCCGCAACTTGATCTCTTAACCTGTATGGAACATCATAGGCCTTTTTGAAAATTGGTGTGGTGTCTTTTAAAATTAACTCTGCTTTAAACCCTTTTATCGGCTGAGAAAAATCCTTGACAAAAACTTGTCTAAATTGATGCCTGAGAGTTTGGACAACATTTGAGTTGGATGCATCGTTCACACTATTTACCGTTGCTCCACCTGTAAAAAAATTCCTCCAATTCGGGTAGAATTCGTCTAACCAAGTTCTGCCTAACAAAGGGAAAAAGTCTTTTTCACAATCCAGCACTATCAGTTGCATTAAGGCTTCCTTATTATTGATTTTAACTTTGACCATAGTTTCTCCTTCTATTCTCAACTTAGAACCATTAACTACCATCAATGACTTTTCATATTTCTTCAATGGATTTCCAAACTTAGACATATATCTCCCTTTACTAATCACAGAAACAGAGGCCACAATCTATCTCCATTTCTAGTAATTGTCCTTCAACAGTCGTTTGTAATAAGCAAGGGTTACTAATTTTATTAATGGACGAAACTAACATACACTGTAAATCACCTGAGTCACTTTCTTCGCCATCTGAATCATCTGTCCTCATCCGTTCTAGAAGCTCACTGATATGTCTGTCCGCCGAAGGTCCCGGTTTATAGGAATCCACCAAGTTTACTGCATCTCGCCGTAGGTTTTTTAATTTAAAGCACTTTTTCTTTATATGCCCTTTAACCCCACAAAAGTTACAAATGGTTTGGGAATAATCCGGTCGTTGTCCATTTTGGTATCGTTGTACAGAATTATGGTGGTTCCTTTTTATTGGCTGTGTTGTTCTCCCTTCATTTCTATCATAGTGTGTTTTATTATACGGTTGCCACCCTAACCGTGTTTTGACAGGAGCTCTACTACTACCTTCGCCCACCTGGTTAGAACTTTCACCCTGGTAATTCCTAGCAAAATTTAAAGCTTGTACTAGCTTACTATGTGCTACTCCATAATGCGACCCTGAATGCATAGCAGCAATCTGTCCTGAAACATTATTTTGCTGATTATCTGTTGTGCCCGCATTCATTCGTGCCACTTCCCATGTAGCAATAATTTTTTCGGCATTGGCCAATGTTAGTTTCTCTTCACCCAGAAGCTTTTGTCTCAAATTTTTGTCCCGTAAGCCTGCAATAATCCTATCTACAACCGCAACCTCTTTGAAATTGGAAAACGAACAAAACTCTGCTTGAAGTTTCAAGGCCAGTACAAAATCCTCCGTAGTTTCGTCTGGATTCTGAACACGGGTGCTAAATTTGTACCTCTGGACCAAATCGGGATCAATTTTGTCCAGACGGTTTTTTAACTTCGCTATTAAATCCTCAAAAGGCACCTCTTCATAGTTTCCAGTTGGGTAAAGCAATTTCAATTCTTCAAATATAATTGGCCCCCCTAGGGTGATAAAGTAAGCCATTTTGTCCTCGTCTTTGATTTTATTGACCAAGAAAATGTATTTCATACGGGTATACCAATCATTAAAGCTCATGCTTCTCCTATAAGGCTCCATTGAACAAGCAATACCGGAAGAACTCATGCTTACTTCACCACTCTTGTATAACAGCCAAATAAAATTATGATTATTTCTGTATCGAAGTTCGTGATGATTTACACTTACAAATTGCACAATAGTTTTAATTGTGTTCAAGGAGCGCCACAGTACGATAAATGCCAAATAAAAAGAAATGACTCACCACAACTGCTGTTGCTCGGATTTCCGGCTTCCAATTTCTTTACCGCGCTTGCTCGGATTTCCGGCTTCCGAATTTACAACGATATGGTCCGGATTACCGGTAAAAACTCCACTAACCGACCGTTTTGTCACAGAATGGAAAAGTTCTGGGAAAAGCACACCCGGTCCTATAATCATGAAAGAAAAAGAAACACTTTTAGAATGCGAATATAATGATTTTTTTCTGTTTTTTTTTTTTTTATTGTTTACTGAACAATTGTTTTTCTTGACAATTGTTATCTTTTGTTCAGCAACAATAGGGATTATGCACAACCCTTTCACTTATTCAGTCGAAAAAAAAAATAGAAAAATACGCAAATCCGCGTTACTTTCTCAATCCTTTTCAATTTTCCACATTATCCACTCTACTTACGGATTTCCACCGGAAAAACCGCACAATCCTGTAATCCGCTTCGAGTAAGTGTCCGTACTGATGAAAAAGATGGCGGCCGTCGGGTGAACAAATTTTCCGTACTGGAAAACGTGGATGGTCTTCGATCCGTTCGGTCGTTCCTTTCTCGGTCTGCTTGGTCTCTTTTAACGCCGAAGTTCGTAGCAAAACAGCCAGGTTATTTTCTTCCTGGGTCACTATATTCACTAGAAAATTTATAACTTTTTTTCTCGTCGCCAAATTTGTAGAGTCCGGAGTACGATATTAAAAACACTAGATATAGGTTCAGGTTTTCAGCATCAACTGCTCTCACATGGTTTATTGCCATCCTATTTAAACTGGTTTGTTTACATGTATGTGTAACTTCTTTGAATGCGATTTATACCATTCGGCGATCGCGTTATTAATATCGAATGTACAAACTTATTTGAACTCACTCGAAAGTGAGTAAATACAACACTTTCTAAAATGCACAAAAATATGTCTTTCAGATTGTGTTTAGAAATGCGATCGCAAAGTTTGTACGTCTTCAGTTTGCCAGGTATTAAAAAATAATTTTTCCTTTTTTGTACAAAAACTTGTAAAAAAAAAGGATATAATTTCCTTGCAAATTCAACCTTTTTAAAGGGGGCTCGGAGACCCATAGTCTTATATACAATCAACTCGACGAACCAAGCTATTGTCTGTTTGTCCTTGTAAATTTTCATCTTCAGCCGACTTCAATTGAGTGCAAGAAACAGCTGCTATGGACAGTTTGAGCCGGTCACGCCCTTACATTCAATTTAGGATTAGGAGAGGAAAAATAGTTTGATAAGCTCATTATTATAAGAGGAATTATTATTATTATAAGAGAAATTATTATAAGAGGAATGCTGGTTTGAGACATAAGAGGTGAAGAAGAAGAGACGCTCTAAAATATTTTACAAGGGCCTCAGGAATCCGCGCCACGCATGGGCGTAGCCAGGATTTCAAGTAGGTGGGGGCCAACTTTTTTATGTCTTCTGAATCGTAGTTTTATAGTAGTATTATAAGAACACATGAATATTAGTGCTTGGCACTATTTCCTTCTAAATTCCAAAAACTTTGAAACCAAATCCACAACCAGCAGTAAAGGCTGGATCACAATAGCGCGTTTTGCTGGCCGTTGAAGTCAGCGTTTTGTACTAAAACGCAACGCCAATAAACGTGTGCATTGTGCGTTTATTTAACCATTACATTGATTAAACAATAATGCATTTAAGAATGCATGATTTATTGCTCATCAGATATTACAATCCTCTAACAAATCCTCTTTGAAATAATATTTATTTTGTTATAATAATATTATTTTGTATAGTTGTCCTTTATTTATAATTCTTCAAATAATTTCGTGCTTTTTCTCATAAAAATTTCTGAAAAATCGAATTTCTTGTGTAAATGCCATAAAATTTGCCTTGAAAGTTTCAAATAATTTCTTGTGAAAATTTCAAAGAATTTCTCTAGGAATTCCACCGAAAAAGTATACAGAAATTATACCGAAAATAAAATCAACAATGGAATTTTCGGAGGAATTCCTAGATTGATTCCAAAGAAATCCTAAAGGAATTCCGGTGGAAACTTCAAGATTTCCACTGGAAGATCCTCGAGGAGTTTCTCCGAAAATTCCTCCGGGAGCTCCTCCGGGAATTCTCCCAGGAGTTCCACCGGCAGTTCCTCCAAGAACTCCTCCATTCCTCCGGGAGTTCCTCCGAAAATTATTCCGGTAATTCTATCGGCAGTTCCTGAAAATTCTTCCGGGAATTTCTCCAGAATCGGAATTCATTTATAAATTTCACCAAAAGCTCCTCTGAGATTTTCTCTGGGAGCTCCTCAGGGAATTCTCCGGGAGGTCCTATGATAATGATGAGGATGGTCCAGCTACATACCCCTACAAAGGTTTCATCTTGACGAGATTTGTCTATAAGATGAATTCTCCAAGATTTTTTCCAAGAATTCTTCTGGTAGTTTCACTGGCAGTTCCTCCGGGGGATCCTTAGAAAATTATCCCGGGAGTTTCTTCAGAAATTCTTCCGGAAGTTCCTTCGAGAATTCCTCCGAGAGTTCCTCCGGGAATTCCACCGGAAATTCATCCGGGAGTTTCTCCGGGAATTCCTCATGCAGTTTCACCAGTAGCTCTTCCAGGAAATCATTCAGGTTTTTTTTTCTGGAAATCATTAGGGCTTTCTTCAAAAATTTAGCTGGAAATTCCTCCCGAAGTTCTTCCGATAGTTTCTCTGGGAGTTCCTCCGGATGGTCCCCTAGGTTCCTCCTGAAATTCCACCGGGAGTTCTTACGATAGCTCCTCCGGCAGTTCCTTCGGGAATTCCTACAAGTGATCGACCAGCAGTTTCTACGAGAATTACTCCGGGAGTTTCCGGAGAGCTCCCGGAGAAATTTCTGGAGAAATTCCCGGAAAAAATATAAGAGGAATTCTCAGAGGAACTGCCGGTGGAAGTTTTGGAGGAATTTCTTGAAGTACTACTGGAAGAATTTCCGAAGGAAATCCTGGAGGAACTCTCGTAAGAACTCCTGGATGAACTCCAAAAAGAATTGGAAGAATTCTTAAAGGACCTCCTGAAGGAAATCCCAGCTAAATTCGACGAGGAACTTCTGGAGGAATTTGTAGATAAATTGCTGAAGAAAACCTAAAGGAATTTCCAAAATTCCATTTCCCGTGAACTTTTGGAAATACTCCTGGAGGAACTCCCACAAGGAAGTCCTGAAATAATTCTTGAAGAAGTTCCTAAAGAAATCTCCGGAGAAATATCGGAAGGAATTCCCGGAAAAAAATAACCAGGAGGAATTAGTGCAGAACAAGAATGTTATCGATCATTTAGTAATTCGCGTTCGATCATTTAGTAGTTTGTCAATAACTCATTCCAGAAGCTGAATTTCAAAATGTGTTGTATGGTGGACTTCTAGTGCGAAGTTTTTTCTGCAACTCTGCCTTATGGTTCGTTGTTTGAATTCCACTAGCAACAAAGTTATAGCTATAGTTTCGGTAACTTAGACTAAATGATAACATAATTCCAATAATTTAGTTTAAGTTACTGCAACTAGTGCTATAACTCCGTTATTAGTTGAATTCTAACAACGAATCATTAGGCAGAACTGTAGAAAAACCTTCGCACTAGAAGTCTACCATATAACACATTTTGAAATTCAGCTTCTGGAATGAGTTATTGACAAACTACTAAATGATCGAACGCAAATTACTAAATGATCAATAACAACCTTGGCAGAAATTCCCAGATGAAATCCTGAAAGTATTCCCAGATGAATTGATGAAGAAATTACCGGATGGATTTTGGGGGTTTATTCTGAAGAAATTCCTGGAAGAACTCTAGGAAGATATCCTAGAGGAACTCTCAAATTAGTTTCCGAATGAAAGGCTGGAGTAAATTCCGAGTGAAGTCCGGAAAGGACTCTAGGACAATTCCGCGGAAGAATTCCTGGGGAAATTCCTGAAGGAATTCCTGAAGATGTACTTGAAGGAATTCCCGAAAAAATACTGGTAAGAATTTCCGGAGAAATACTTGGACGGAAGAAATTCATAAAGAAATTTCTAGTGGAATTCTTGAAGGATATTCTGAAGTAATTGCGAAAAGAATTCCATAATGAAGTCCCAAAGGATTTCGCTATTGAATTTATGGAGGTATTCCCGAAAAAAATCTTAAAAGTTATCGCAATAGAATAGAAGGAAAAGTTCCCGGAGGAATGCCCGAAGAAGTTCCTTGAAGAATTACCGAATGAATTCCTTATAGATTTACAAGTGAAATTATGGAGCGAAATCGGAGGATTTCCGTCATAAATTTCAGAAGAAACTTCTGGTGGAATGTTGGGAAGAAATTCCGTATGTAGTCTTGAAGGAACTCTCGAATAGCCAAAGAAACGTCTAGAAGTAAAACTTGGAGAAAAGGAAAATCTTCAAGGAATTTCCTAAAAAAGGGGTTTCTAGATAAGAAGAAATTACAATCTTTTGAATTTTAACCACCTATTTTTGAATAAGATTGGATCGTAAAGTGCACATGTTTAAGGGAATTAATTTCGGTACCCATTCAAATTTTTCACCACTTAGGGGGGCGACGGCTCTGGCTACGCCCTTGGCGCCACGACTTTGCCTCTTTGACAAAGTTGTACTGATCTGATTCATATCTGATTACATTTACACTCTGAGCCTGACAGCTTAAATATTAGGTCGGACCACTTTTGGAAAAAATGGGATAGAATAGTTAAAGATATTTTTTGTTTTCTGGTGGACATTTCTAACAAAACACCGAATACGTGTCATAGAAGATAACTAGTATTTGTTGACTCAGAATGGGATTGATTAGTAGACGTTAATAGAAAAATTTGTATAACATTACGTTTTGAAAACAGCTTTATGATTTTGTTCAGCAGCGCAGCCAAAAATTTTGATAATACACGGCAGTATGGTTTAAGTCTAAATTTGTTTCGAAATTCCGCGGAACTCCGTTAAATTTCGTTAGAAGCTAGTTTTTTCTAGCGAAAGTTTTGTAATTTTACGAAACGAAACGAAATTTAGAATTCAGATTTCGCCATGCTCAAATTCCGCGGAATTTCGTTTCGAACCACCTGAAACGAAATTTTTCGAAATACCGCATATGCTTAATAATTTCACAATCAATTTCACTATTTTCAATAGAAAATGAATTTCTATCAGCAATATTAGATATATAACTAGCAACCCCTCATAATTTTAACTGCATCAAATGCGTAAAAAGCTTTAAATTTGATTAATTCGAGAAAATTTAATTGATCAGTGTACCATGGTTGTGACAACAACAAAATTTTCGTTCAGTATTTCCTGTATAAATCGCTTTTTAATCATTTTTTGTCTTGACATCCACGCTTAAAAGTAATAATTGTAGGTTAGTGTTATATTGCAGCAATCACATATGCGGTAGGAACGTAAGTAGTAATTGAATATTGAGAAAGTCGTTTCATAGTTGAACCGTTTGTTTGAGAAACTGCATATGTAACATTTTTGGCCAAAATGAGATTTTTATATATTCTGAATCCTCGTCCCCAAAATACATATTCTGGCAAAAAATACGAAAAAAAAATTTTTTGTTCAGGAATGTATGAAAAAAATTTCGTTTGTTTGAAAAACTACATATGTCCACGTACTTTGAAGAGCAATTGTGGAGTACTGTTTACATTTTTTGCACTGAAAGTGTCCCAGGGTGTTGAGTTTTGCCAAAAACTATTGATATGTATCGAAGAAATCGAAAGATTCGGTGCAAATTTGTTAAAAAACAGTTTTTTGTGTTTTCTCGAAATAGTGTAAAATGGACTTATGCAGTTTCTAAAACAAATGATTCAGTTCTAAGTGGTAGTGCATTGGACCATTATTATCCTCTACTTCGCGAGATTGATGTAGACGGTTTAATTGACGGTGCCTCCTAACCATTACGTCCCTGTGACATTTCTAGAAAACTATAACTTACTAAGGTCTATAATCAGTTGGTACCTTTAAATATTTGTAAGACCGCCATACTACGTGAATGAGGAAGTATTTTTGTGTTATATAAAAAAAATCAAAATTCAAAAAGTTACAGATTTGATGTAACTATCAATGTTTGTTTGCTCAATATTATTCTTTAGTAATAAATATGATATATATGAAATAAACAAAATATGAAACAACTTGAAATTGTGCTGAAAAGTAATAAGTCGTTTAAGTATTGCCTTAGGGCTGGTCATATCGTACCGTCTTACCCTAGCTAGATAAAAATTCTCTTTCTCCTTGGTGTTCCAATCTCAGCAAATAAGGAAATATCCATAAATCGGTCATTTTCAACCTCCCATCCCCTCTATGTCACACTTTTTTGTATGAAACATCTAAAAAATTTGTGAGGGATGTCACACATCAGGGAAACCCTTCCCCCTATAAACATTACGTAATTTGTGGGTTTTCCCTGATCTATCACGAAATTATTTAAAAATTCGTCCACACTCTTTTCCCCTTTCAAAACATGCAGTAAAAAAGTAGAGTACAATAAAATGGAGGGTCGGTTTCGGACCACCCCGACTTTTTTCGCAAAATGATGCGCTGTTCAACACTACCACCTCATACGACCCACCTAAGTATGTGCAACATAGCTAAGACCATAAGCAATGAGGAAAGGATAACTTATCGTTCAATTTCTCAATACACGCTAAAAATATTTTACCGATTTCTTCTGCAGCCAAAAAATTGAAATTAAACACAATATGGCGTGGTCAAAACACAATGTGGATCAAAAACTGCGAAAAACGCAACCTTGGAAGATAGCTGCCTACGTCCAAATTAGTAGTGCTGCGGCAGTTTTCTACTGACAATACAGGCATATTCGCCGACAGCGCCATCTATTAGATAGACCGGGAGAGTCGGTTTGGGACATCCTCCCCTACAATCCGCTGCCAACCTAATATTGTCTCTTTCGTATTTTCACCGTGGCGACAATAGCTTTGTTCCGTCATTCTGGGTTTGAGTAATTAGTCAACCAAATCTAGTACTCTTTTTTAGCTATGAGGTTTCTTAGCCAAATTACCATTTTTGCATTCGCAAATTTTGTGGCTAACACGATGATACTACAGGAAAGTCGGAAAATTTCCAACCCGACCAAAGACTGAAAAGAGAGTCGAAACCCAGCCAGATGCAGCATAACCCCCACTGTCTGGCAGTGATGTCATGGAAGAAAGCTGTCTGTATTACATGATTTTACAGTCAGATTTAATCCGGGAGTTGGAAAGTGCTCAAAAAACAGTTTTTTTTAAGGTTTTTTGATTTCGCCCTCTTTTCGGTTCAATTTTCTCTGGACAAAATTTCACCCAAATTGGTCAACGTTTGGGCGGTGCTAAACTCGTTGGAAGTTTATCGGCAAAAATGTACAAAATACATACAAAACCAGTTCAGAAATTAGAATATGTTCAACATTACAAAATGCAAATGACTATTTGCTCCGGAAGTGATTCCAGTTCAAAATATTAAATGTATTATCTACATTCATTATCTAAAATAAGACTAAAATTCATCATCTCTACATTATCGGAAAGGGTTTGGATCGAATTCAATATTTTAGTTTCAAATCGAATTTCGAGTATACTTTGAAAAGTTTACAATATGAATATCCAGATTTATTTGCAGACAAAGAATGTTTAAATTGCTTCTTTTACACTACACAGGATGTGACTTCTAACAGTAATAGTTTTGAGAAATGTTGTGCATTGGAAAGTGTCCAGCGCTGGGGAACCTCCCCCTGTATAATTGTATATAGCTTATGTCAATATTAATTGCTTATTACTTCCTTAATTCGTTTTGAGTTCATGCGAAAATCTGAAAATCGCGTATGTCACTCTCCTGATGCCATGCCATCCATCTCTTTAATTAGAAAACTTCAAACCCCATCCATCAACTCTTTGACCATAGCCAGGAGAAAAGTAGAATATAATCTATTGCTCTACTTTCTCGGGAGAGGGACATCCACCATAGAAATGCAAAGCAAAAGTACACAATTTCAAGCTATTTTCGAAACGCGTTACCATCATTCATAAACAAGTCAATCATATGGGATCTGAAAATAAATCATGACAACTCTTTTTTTTCTGAAACAGTATCTTTCCGAGTTCCGCTCACCATCATCATCGTCATCACCACCATAATCATATATACAATCTCACTGGGAATCAACTAGATCAAGTGGCTAAGCCAAGTTAACGACGACGATGGGCATCACACATCAAACTAAGGTGTCATATTGATTTCTGTCGTTCCGTCTCATTTGGTGCTTCATATTCCACGCTAAAACACGCTCAATTGGTAGTAGACAGAGCATCAGAAACACTCCATCAGATTGTGTACGGCTCGTGACTATAACGAGTAAACGAGAGTGATGCGACATTGAACCGTCGAGCTAGTCATGCCTCTGTTTGATCTTTTGATGACCGTATGATCAGGTTTCATTGAGTGGAGAAGATCAGGAGTTTCGTAAGTTTTCGGCTCTCCACTCTGGAACATATGAATGATGGTGTTGAAAACATTTATAATCATTGTCCGGCGTCCGCCATGCCGAAAATTAGCTCATCCGATTACAACATAATTAATGACGAATCACGTAAATCCATCACATTACGCCACCCTGGCAAACCCGAACCTGCAAGTAGGCACGTCACGCGGAATGCTCATGGGGACAATTTTGTTTACTCGTTGAAGCCTCCCACCCGTTCCTGACCACTCCAAATATAAAAACAGAAATCGAAATGCATGCCACCGACTAACGGGCTGGGATTCGAAATAGCGCTCAGTCAGTGGTTATGACGTCCGACGCGATTCGGCGTCTCATCCGTGTGTTTATATTAAGTAACCGGCCGATCTTGATCCCCCTATGCTGCCAAATGGGGAAATATTTGCCAAAACGAAAAATACGCACACACAATTTTCGCGCCGGCCGGCCGCCGACCAGATGGAGCTCTAAAAATAATTCCCCACGTACGAGGGAAGCTGGGTGTATGCAGTAATATCAGCAAACATTGAGCATCATGGATAGCAGAAGGTGGGTTACCTTCCAGGCAGGATTCGAGCAGAAGTTGAAAAAAGCTCCATTTTTAGTTCGAATCGTATGCTATTATGGGACCTCCTACAGAGAAGATCCGGAATTGAATCACACAATAAATTGTCGTTTTTATAGGAACTTACACTAAAACCTGATCTGTAACATCATAATTTGTAGGATTATAACTTAATAAAAATTGCATAATTTTGTAATCATAAGAACTGGTATCTTGTATCAGATCATCGTGACAGAGTCACGTTTATCTCAGTTGAGTTTTGGCATGGAAAAAGTGCCTTTTAAGAGGGCTTGCAACATCGGAAAATATAAAAATGCATCGTACTAGATAAACTAAACAAATAATTATGCTAGGCCGTGCTTATCTCGCAACAAGCAGACAATAATTTGCCGAAAAAAGGATAAAATGCTCGCATGCTCTATCAATACTTGCATGAATGAATTATTGGCAGTGGCTGATTTTCTACCCGCCGTTGCCACATCCAGGCGCTATAGTATATGCGCAAAATAGCCAGCATGAGTTAACCGCCAGAAATTTGTATGGCGAAAGACATCTAACACGAGTTTTCTCAAAATTAGGAACTTTTCATGAAAACTATTTGGTACCGGTTATGAAGGATGGTGTCCGCTACTACGCCTACCAAATATTTTTTCGATCAAGGTGCTAAATTTTTTTTTTTTTTTGAAGGATGGTGTCCGCTACTACGCCTACCAAATATTTTTTCGATCAAGGTGCTTAATTTTGAGAAATCGAACTTTAGATGCCTTTCGCCATACCGATTTCAGAAAGTTAACTCCTAGTGTGCCGCTGTAAGCACGTTCAAAGTGGGCGATTCATTGTGCTAAAACTAAATTAATGCTTCTCATAAGATGATTCCGAGTATTATTAGATTTTCATCAAACTTATGAGTCTCCAAGGTTATTTTTCAATTGCCAAGAAAGGTTATTTTTTTAAACTCATGCAAAATTCTAGTCGATAGACTTAAAGACCAAAATAGTTATTCACCGCTGACAAAACCATTCCCCTGTTGCTGAACTAAGCGGTTTTATTCGATACTTTAGCTAAAATTATTTTATTTTATTATTTTTTTACTGTAGTAACCATCGCCTAGAACGATTACAGATGCTGCTAAGACTGCTACTAAGTATCTTATTTTTTCGCTGGTTTTGACATTATTTTGACATGTGCATTATTTTCAATTTAAATTTAATTTTTTACATTTTCTCCAGGAACTCCTCCGGAAGTTCCTCCAGGAACTTCTCCGGAAGTTCCTCCAGGAACACCTCCGGAAGTTCCTCCAGGAACTCCTCCGGAAGTTCCTCCAGGAACTCCTCCGGAAGTTCTCCAGGAACTCCTCCGGAAGTTCCTCCAGGAACTCCTCCGGAAGTTCCTCCAGGAACTCCTCCGGAAGTTCCTCCAAGAACTCCTCCGGAAGTTCCTCCAGGAACTCCTCCGGAAGTTCCTCCAGGAACAAGTTCCAAAAATCTCCCCAGAGTTATTAGAGTTATTATAAAAAAAATGCAGTTAATTCCCATAGTAGTTCCCCCCAATAATCTATTCGAAATTTCAGTAATAATTCCTCCTTGATTTCTTTTAAAAATACGTCCAGAAATTCACATTGAAGTTCTTTCAGGATATCACCCCACTCCCTGGAAATTCTTCCGGAAATTCCTCCTGGAAATCTTTCAGGAATTCAATGAACAAATCAATTTTATTTTCTCCATGAAAATTAACACGAAAGTTTTTTTTTACCCTTTTTAAAGTGCCATAAAATGGTGTGATTGAATTGAAAAAGGAAGTAATGCGTCAATTTTGTGCCTCAATAATTTCAGCTCGATATTTTTTTCATCATTTTCCCAAAACGCTGCCAAATGCGGTTGTGGGCACCTTTATTGGTTCGGTTATTTGCACCCTCTTTTTATTGACAAATCGTTCAATATCACTGAGGTTATTAAAAAACTTATTTTTATGCCCTTTTTATGCATTTTCCTCGAATTATTTAGTCATAGTTTATTGGAATAAAAAGCTTTATTATTTGTTTTGTTTTCGTCACCTTCTTCAATGCATGAGAAAGGCATCATCACTGCTAGGTGGATTAATCTAGGTTTTTTATTGTTTTAAACTAATAAACTAATTAAACTAATGAAATACTATTTTTCTTTGAAACTGGGTGGATTTCATTCGTTATTCTTCATTATAAACCGGATTTCCAAGGGTGCCCACAACCGAACCACAAAACTGAAATGCCTGAAAATGCCGAATTTGCGAAATTGTCAATAAAATGTTTCAAATCGACGAAATCAAACTAATTTCTTCCCTAGTAGTAAGGTTGTACGGCTAGCTTGCCATTGGTATAAAAATGTAGACATAATATCAACTAGAACCAAAGTTATGGACACAATTCAAAAGGGTGCCCACAGCCGAACCTGCTCCCCTACTCCTTTAATAGTCCTTTTATAGCCATCGGCGTGGTGAAAAACATTCGATGGCGGTGTCTATTTTCACACAGAAGCGCGCTGATTAAATTTTGACGGTGGTGACGAACAGGTTTAGATACAAGGGCCAAGCTTTTATGATCTCCGTGCCCTTAGCGGATCTCAAACACTGATTCTTAAAAGTGGTTATGTTAGACTGGGATTCCCAATGGACGACATCCAGTAGGGGAGAACAGTCCATAATGCACCCCTGGGGCAAAATGGCCTCACTTATTAAACCACTCATATAATCTGTTGTAGGACATTTATGAACGCATATTACCATTACAATTCATAATTAGTTATCCATTAATGAGCTCCATTGGAAAGCAAAATCCCTTCATATTCACTCAAATTTAACGATTTGCGATTCTTCCACCTCACCCGTAAGATTGTAGTTCAATATATTAAGGAAAAACAAACAACCATGTGTTCACCATTACTTTACATGCAATTGAGTCATTTTACACCACCATATTCGGGCGTTTTGCCCCAGGCCATATTGGTGAAAAATATTGGCATATTGGTGAAAAAATCGAAAAAGCTTAAGGTGTGCATTTTGGACCGTTCTCCCCTACTACGCAATTGCGGAGGATAAGGGTACAACTGTTTTAAAACCGAAAGGAAAACTATGTTGGAGTAGCAAAGCATTTCAAGACTCCGAATCGGGCACATCATCATGTGATGTCGGTGGGGTCCTTAATTCGGTAGAATATTTTATATGCAGATGCCCCATGTACGAAGCTCCGCGTACCAATTATTGCAATCCCAATCAGTATGAAAAAGGGCCCTCCTTAGCCGTGTGGTAAGACGCGCGGCTACAAAGCAAGACCATGCTGAGGGTGGCTGGGTTCGATTCCCGGTGCCGGTCTAGGCAATTTTCGGATTGGAAATTGTTTCGACTTCCCTGGGCATAAAAGTATCATCGTGTTGGTCTCATGATATACGAATGCAAAAATGGTAACCTGGCTTAGAAACCTCGCGGTTAATAACTGTGGAAGTGCTTAATGAACACTAAGCTGCGAGGCGGCTCTGTCCCAGTGTGGGGATGTAATGCCAATAAGAAGAAGAATCAGTATAAAAGTAGCTCTTTTACCTAATTCAAGCCAAATTAAACTATTTTGCATTTTATTAACTTGACCGCATTTTAGTAACCTGACTTTTTCAAATATTTGTTATTTTTTACAATGTTTTTATCATTCAAAGAGGAGGGCCTCCCAAACATTTTGCTGTGAAAACAATCAAACACGGGCTATTGGAAGCGCTGTAAGAGAATAAACAGTGCGTCCAGATATTGAGTGGCTCAAGCTTTATTCTGAAAATATCAATGAAGGAGCGTCATTGTAAGGATAATAGTTGATACCGTTGAAAGAGTTCATTTTGTGATTTCCTTACAAACCTTTTAATTAGTGTCCGTTGATTCTATTGTACTATACTGCATTCATTGTCATCAGGAGCTTTTTGTCAGTCGAAGTCAGATAATTTCCAATCCGAAAATTGCTAGCCGGCACCGAATCGAACAGATTACTCAGCATGGTCTTGCTTTGGCAGCCGCGTCTTACCTCACAATGAAGGCCCCAAGTATTCTTTTGCCATACAAATTTGTTCGGAAGATGCTTTACAGCATTAACAAACAAACACCAAAAATCACCAAGTTTTGGAATCAGTTCATTTAATACATGTATCAAAATAAAACAATCAGGCTTCGAAACGAACGAAAAATGTTTTGAGGTTTTGTCCGGGTTTCCGCCATTGTGGGTCTGAGCTCCAACACCAAGAAAATTGGTGACAGTGCCAGGGGAAGGGTGGTAAAATAAGACACATTAAGGACTTGCTTTGAATTTAATCAAAAACGAGCATAACGCTGGTTTTGTCACTAGACCAACAATTTAACTCATATTCTTATTCTCTAGATTGTTTCGCTAATAAACATCGTTTTACATGTTTTCTTCGAAATAAAAACATCGAAATTTCGTAAACAAAAAATGGTGCATAAAATGTCTTCCTGGATAAAATGAACATCGATTCTAAAACCTTTTGTACATTTAATTTTCATTTTTCTTCAGCCATAAATATAACCAATTAAGATTACAGAGCCTTTTGAAAATCTGGTATAACTTTTGATAAGCTCCTTATTATCAAAATAATAAAACGAAGAAAAAGGTTTTGGAATATCAGTTATTTTGAAATTAATTTGAATATTCAATGTATCTTGATTATTTAATATGGTTTTTACTTGAACTTCCCTTTACTATTCACCCTCAACATCTTTGTGAAGGTTGTCCTGTAGTTTGAACCAATTTTATGATGAAGTTAAAATTAAAGCTTACGGAAAATGGTTGAAAACTACATCAGAAATTTTCACGGCTACGTTTGATATTTTGGATAATAATAACTTCCTCTGTCTAAACCAAAATATTACTAGGCACCATATATTTCGAAGAAAGTGCATGGTTAGCATACGCCTAATTAGTGTTTTAATCTCAATATACCAACTGTTCGTTTTACCCTGTTCATTTTACCAGCTTTTCCTCTACAGCATGAGATAATATAACTGTAAAATGAACTTTATTGCATAGCTGAAAACACATATGAAGATAAAATAAAACAAAAACATGGTGTGTCATATGGGGAAGATGATCATTGAGAAGATGATCACTTGATGTAGTCAGTCAAAGTCTATTTTATGAAACGTAGTCTAATGGGTCAATAATATTATCCGTTCATGTTATGTTCCGCTAGTAGAAAATCCAGTTTTCGTTAAAATCATGTATATTTCATGGAAGAAGAGAGATGATCATAAATGCACATTTTCGTTTCAAATATTGACTCTTAGACTTCTTTAGTAAATTCAACATTCATACAAATAAATTGTGTATGTTGATGGCTAGGTCATAATCTTTTATTAGACCTGTCTTGATCAACTTCACCCCAAACCAGATTACTCAAAAATGTGTGATAATTTAATTTATTTTAAAATTAACGCTTTTCAGAAAACTAAAGTTGTGGATAATTGCAACGTATAGCAGTACATGTTTTGAAAATATTTGTTTCGATTAAAATGTAAACACCATTGTTATTGCATTTTTCTTAAAATGATCATCTTCCCCAGATGACGTACATTTTTTGAACAAAATCGATTATTCACACTCATAAGTTTTCTTGCTCCCAAGTTTAGTAGAAAAACTGGCAGCGGACAATTTTTTTATTACCCTGATTCGGCCAGGCACGGTCAGTCAGATTCTAGAATGGTGGATATGTTTCTATGATTTACATTTTTAATTCAATAAATGATCGATCCTTATGAGTTTCGATTGTTATTATTTCAAAGCTTCAGATGCATGATAAGTTTGACAATTTTTATCTAGTGAAGCAGTATCAAACAAAAGTCTTTGAGACCTTTATCAACCTCACCTTATCCTCTTGAGAGTTAGAAAGGAACATCACCGATTCAGGGCATGGGTTTGAGGACGTATCAACAAAAGCTGGATAGCTGGTGCACAGAGGATAGAGAAACAATGAAACGCGTGCGTGCACAGAAAGCCAGTCTGGAAGCGTAATATTGCGGACTGACGGGCAACATGTGCGCAAGAAGGCCCAATTTGGCGGGCTTCCGTGCCCAAGACCGGGATCAAACCATCGAGACGGGAGATGTAAATGTTCTTGGGATCCATTTGTTTGGTGCTATCTTGCGAACCGAACCGGGAAAGAGATCCCAAAATTGACCGTGAAGCGCCACAAAATGGCGAATGCAGGCTTTTAAACTACTTCAATTCAATTTCGTCATGTGAAACCTCGACTCGGCTCAGAGCGGCGCTGTTTTCGCTGGCTGCAAGCTCTGGTCGCCGCCGCGTGGTGGATTTACAAACAAGAAAATGGTGCTGTTATGTGGATTGGCTCTCGGCGTTCCAACTGCACTTTGGATCGCGAACGGTATGATCGAACTCTGGCTGAAATTGAGTTGCATGCAGAACAATTTGATATTTCATATGCTTCTATATTATGTTAGTGTGGCTCAAATTATTTATGAGGACGACAGAACTTCGAAAGCTCTCCTCAGCTTCAGTCCTCCAAATATTGGATTTTTCTTTTCTATTTACAACGAGCGACTGGCTTTGTGATCTCGTTTTCATCAATTTATTACGTGTATTATGGCATAATATAAACAGTTCTAATTTTATTGCGCCTTGGCCAGCCAGTTTTAAGAAACCCCACGACGATAGTGACTGACTGCTTCAGATCAGTGGCTGGAACGGGCGAGGGTCAAATGGTGCAGCTTGCTGCCGGGGATAAGGCTCGTGCTGTTCAACAGGGAGATATGCAGATGTTGAGACGCATCGCAGCATCTTGGAGTAGGTATATGAGATGAAATGGAATTAAGCGAAAATAATGCCTCAACCTGGGGAGAGACCAAATATGAGTGGCTGTGAACGATATTGAAATATTTCCTTGTTCTACAGATGGACCGTGTTGTGGTTTTGCCTCTTACGAGCGTTGAGATTAACGGGATGATCAGGTAAAAAACACGTTCATATGTGTGTACAGAACACGCGGAAGCCCCAACTTTGTACAGGCTGGCAGGGGACCATCGGAATTGAACATGGTACCGGACGATAACCAAAGATAACGGCGCCTGTGGGTTCATCATATTTTATAAACGGGATCCAACTTTGTTCATTCCATACTTTGTTATTCGTCAATATGATTTGATTATGAAAATTGATCAATGACATTCAAATGATGATTTAAGATCGTGATTAAATTCATTGTATTCTTTTGTGTTGATAAGCATTTCCGATTATTAATTGAAAGCTTTTCCTTTCCCCAATTTGCATGAGGTTATCTTGTATGGTAGGACAATATTAAAGTATCAGTAGAGCTGATATTATTTCCACCGAAAAAATACTGAACCATTACTAAGCCTTTGTTCGCAAAATTATAGACCTCTAAGTAGATTTATTAATTGCATCCGTAATATTAAAATGATTCTCATTTCCTTTTTTGCGTCGTCTCAAGCTTGGATATGTATTCAACTATATCCATAATATATTTTGAACTTAGGAGAATGTAATACGGTTTGGAATCCTGGTCATCAAACTGCCTTCGAGGTCAGAACTTGCGATCTACCACCACTCTAGCTTTTTCATGGCTCAAGCTTGTATATTATTCAACCATATCTATAACATATTCATGAAAATCATTGGTATAGTTTGGGATTTCTGCCATCGAAACCTCCTTAGAGTTCAGAACTTTCTTTTTGTTTTTAAAGAAGTTTGAATGACCTAGAACAGAGCTTCCCAAACCTTTGGGTTGACCCACCTAGCAAAATTCTATATAGACCGCACCTATGAAAAATGCATTTTAAAGAAAGTATTAATTGAATCAGAATGTCATCTGTTTCGCTTCTTCCAAATAAAAATATTCACGTTACCTTACATGTACAAATGAAAAAATGACAAAATGGTATTTTTGTTAAAATGTTAGCGTTTTTATTTTGCTTCATTCGAGGACAGCTTTGAACATAAATGTTTAAATAAAATAGCGTGTGATGGATATTTAAAATAAATGCGTTTGAACTTGAAATTCCTGTTCCTGAAAAAATTATCAAGGCATGTCATTTGTTCTGCGCGACTCACCAACAATCGCTCGCGACCCCCTGGTCAGGACCACGTTTGGGAAACCATGACCTAGAATATTCCAAAACTGTTCACCTTTCAGGAAATTTATACACTATGGTTGAATACTTTCAAAAAATATATCTGACGAAAAAACTTTTTAGTTGCAGTAGATTTGAAGTCCGAACTCAGAGACAGTTTGATGACCTACAGTATATCCGAATAATCAGCCGATTATACAAGAATAACAGAGAGAGATGTAATGGAAAGTTTATATATCGAAACTATGAGTGCGCAACGCTGCAATCTGGTCGGTCCTCGAACTTCTTTACTGGGGAACCATACAATCAAGCACGAATGGTTCTGTCTCTAACCGAGGGTAGGCTTGGCGAATCCGGAACCAAGTGGGTCCGAGCCCCTCCTCAATAGGCATTTTTTTCCGAGGCTGCACCATTTCGTCGCAGCTACCCTTCCAAATAAGTCAATAGTGATCCTCACGGACTCAGTGTTAGTTGACGCCTCTACAAGTCAAATCCCAAACATCCATGGATCCAGAAATCCTCACGGGTGAATGCCCACCTGCTTCGCCTGGATGCCCGGTCATTGCATTAGGGGAAACGTCACCCAGATGCCCTCATCAGTGATAGCCATGCTTTTACAGCTTTACATCTCAAGCCCCGAACAGAAATAGTTTGGACCAGAATATCCCAGAACTACCTTGCGTGCTTCTATCACCTTCTCTTACCAAGACAGACAGAGATCACCATGCTACTACCGACCGTTCCTGGGTGGACGTTAGGCAGATCGGCGATTTCAACAATGCTGTTCTCACAAATGCCCTCTACTAAAATTTCAATTTCTGTTCGCTTCATATTCGCTCGCTTGTGACACCTATCCATACTGTTTTCATGCCGCTCCCTCTTCTTTGAGCTTTGAGATGTTGTACTCGATAAATGCCAATAAATCAATAATGATTGAGTCATGTACGGTGATCAAAACTTCCCAATTTCTATAAGATGTATGAACGGTTGAATACTCAAAAAACTTTGAGTAGAAAAACGTTATTCAGCTGTAGATATCAAGGCCTGAACACAATAATAGTTTGGATGGCCTACGTCCAAAAGATTAAAAATAGTCAATTGTACATCACGATTACTCTACGGATATGTTGGATAAAATATTATTTTGAAATAGTAGCAGAATGTTCCCAAACCATACTTTAATGGCAGAGGCCATGAATTTTTTGGTCAAGTTTCTAGTACATATTGTAGCGGATATTATTCTCATTTCTTATCTTCATTTTGGTGCAGCTGTGGAAAGTTAGAGATCAAGAGGTGAAGTGAAAGTACGTTCAGCATTCTCAAAATGGTGGTCCGTAACCACCCCCATGGTCCGAAAAACCCCTCTCTATAGTCCAAAATTGACCTATATTTCCAAAGAAAGTTGAGTCGACACGAGTGCAGATAGATTCGCTGACAGCCAATCTACGTGATCAGAAGAATGCATTCCTCCTCCCAATTATGAACACTTTTGCCAAAAAGTAATTCTAGTATGCGATAAGACACTTTTCCTAACAAAGAAACGAAACGAAATTTAAAATGTTTGTGTTGATTCGAGAAACGAAACGAAATATATTTTAGTTTCAGCTTCAAAACGATAAAATACAACGTCCTTTAATTCATTCGAAATTCAAGACCACGAAATTTTTTATTTCCGAATTTCTATCACATTATGTACTTGCTCAGTTCTGAATTCATTTTCTCGATCAAATTACTCTTTGCAATAATAAATTGTAGCAGAGCGTCTGTGATAAATCTCCGTGTTCGTACCATTGACGATAAGGCAATACCCAGCATTTATGCCTTTCAAAGAATTCGTTGGGTGGTTGCTGCCGAGTTTGATAATTTTTTATCATTCGATTTTATACAATGTATGTATATAAAAATATAGAATTGTGGATTTATTTTGTATTCTATTTAAACCTTTTCCATTAGAGACTAATGTGATTATGCTGAAGCTTACTTCATTTTCATTTATCAGCTGGTTTTATGGCATTGAAATCAAAACCAGAATATACGAATATAGTATACGCAGATAGAGTATTAATAACTTTTTTTGCTCACTAGACAGATCTCACCTTTCTGTAGTCCAGTACGATATTAAAACACTAGATATAGGTTCAGGTTTTCAGCTCAACTCCCCTCATGGTTTATTGCCATCCTATTTAAACTGGTTTGTTTTGTATGTGTAACTTCTTTGCACGATTTATACCATTCGGCGATCGCGTTATTAATATCGATACACAAACTTATTTGAACTCACTCGAAAGTGAGTAAATACAACAATTACCTTTTAACAAATAATTCATTTAATCTTTTCTTTAGTAAAATATTTTGCAAACAAAAATATAATATTGGAATCGATTAATTAATCGAGAAACTTCGAAAATGTAACTTCACTCTATAAAATAATCACGTTCCTTCTTCTCTTTGCGTCGACGTTTCACCTTCGGAGACCGTTCGAAGTCATTTCTAGTTTATCCGAGCCTTCTGATGTCTTCTTTTGCGGTTCTCGATGATCCCCTAGGTTCTTGAACAATCAATCGCATTTCCAACGCTTGTTCCTTTCGACATTTGTCAATCTTCTCTGTACTATCTGGTTCGCGTTAGTACTACCGTGGTTACCAGAATCCTTCATCACTCAAATTGGTTCTTCTTGCTTGCGTTTCAATAGTACCTGGAATGTATGGAGAAAACTTTTTACAAAGTGCCTAACCATCGTGCCTGAATATGCGGATTATGATTTTATCCACATTCTCGCCCTCATTCAGATTATCATGCGATTTGCGATTCGGAAATTCTCTATTTTTTGTTTATATTTCATAAGTGTTCTTGGTATGGATAATGTTTTTATAATGTTTCTTTGGATTCAATGGGTCTAACGTTTTGTGTTCGTAGGAAAACCTTTCCGCCGGAAATATGCATCTTTGTCATATTATAATTTCTAAGTTAATTAGGAAAAGATTAATTGATCTTCCAAGTCTAGAGTAGATAATTCAGGTTCAATGAGGAATCTTTTAAGTACTTCTTTTGTGTCTCACTAATCGCTTTCATCCATTGCTGGATGGGTTATACGGAGGACTTTTGAGCCCTTTCTTGTTTTCCAAAAGTTAACAAACGAATACGAACTAAAAGGTGGACTATTGTCCGACCTTCGTCGGTATCAAACCTCAAAAGGTAACTAATTTTCTTAAAACTTTCGTGGCATCCGTCCCTGTTTCATCCATTCTATCAATCCATTTGACCATCGACAATCAGTAGGAAAGTATTCAACAAATGAAAGAAATCTATATGTATTCTGCTAAACAGCCTAACTGTTGTCCACTTAGACGAAGTGTTATTTTAGAGAAATAGCCATACTACCACATGCATAACAACGTTAACATATTTTCAATGTCGAATTTCCCGAACCAGTAAACCATTCGT
Organism: Armigeres subalbatus; assembly: GCF_024139115.2. Taxonomy (NCBI): domain Eukaryota; kingdom Metazoa; phylum Arthropoda; class Insecta; order Diptera; family Culicidae; genus Armigeres; species Armigeres subalbatus. Next base: position 27,671 of record NW_026943162.1, read on the forward strand.
CTGGCCAATTTTCATTTTGACATTCCTGCGGAGTTAGCATAGCTTTAGTAAATCTTTCTTCACAGCGATGGTACTAACCCTACTTTGGTATAATAGACATTCATCCACTTTCTAAGTCCTTTTGGTTAGCATAAACATCCATGAGACCTATGAACTTTCTGGGGCCATCCACTGCGTAAAATATAATTTGTTTAAAAATCATCTTTTTGTTTCCTCTGCGATCTTTTTGAGTCAATGGACAAACCAAAATTTATGCTATTCATTATCCTCATCCAATTCATCGGAACTTTTGTTTCAGAAACCTCAAAAAAATCAGCATTTGCTAATTTGAACATCTATAAATAATATCAAATCATAAATTGCTAAGTCAACGTCGTTGTATTCTGTTACATAAATAGAATTTCTCCCCCCAAAAATTCCTACTAATGGTTTATGGTCGGTGTAAACTGTAAAATGTCTCATAAAGATATTGTAAATTTTTAATAATATACCACCAATGCTTCTAGGTCAATATAGGATATTTTTTGAGGCCGAATTAAGGAACGACGTGAAGAAATTGCTTCTCGACTTCATCTTACGTGCTTATACCCACCAGTCCATATCCTGAAGCGTCTGATACAACAACGATTGGCAGGGTCCTCTAAAAACCCTGTATTTATTAGCAACGTTTTGCTTTTCAATCGCCTTTGACAGTTGTCATCCAGGTATACTTACGATATTTTCAATGGGTTATATAAGTGACAATTTGGAAGACAAACGTGGTATGAATTTATGTAATAATTTATAATCCCAAAACGATTTAACTCTTCTCGTTTTTGGTGCATTTGCATTTCGATGTAGATACTTTATCGGGCAGCCTCAACCCTTTGTCACTAAGAATACTGCCTAAAAAAACAGGACGAAAAATTTCTTATCCCAATTCACTAATATTAGCATTGGCTGTCTCTCTATACGGTAATGAGTTTGCTTTGCAGTCTTCTAATTTTTCCAGATATTAATACTCGTCCAAATAACAGATACATTTTCAATGTTCTCCAACACTTGTCCATAACCTGTTAGTAGAAGCACTGGATGAAGCCCCTAGGGTAATCGATTATAGGTATATATACCTTTCATTGTATTGATTACAAACTTCTTTGATCTCTCCGTTAGCTCTAATTGAGTATAGGCGCCTTCAAGATCAAGAGCAAAAACATTTACAACCGGACATTAAAAATGTCTTGCACAGTTGAAAGGATATGTTTGGGATAAGTTTTATTGATTGACAATCAATAACCAGCCTAATTTCATTATTTTTCATTACAATTATTATTGGAGATGCCCATTCACTGGTATCTATCGGAATCACCTTTTTCTCAGTTTATCTAAATACTCCGCAACATCTTAACCTGTATGGAACATCTAGGCCTTTTGAAAATTGGTGTGGTGTCTTTTAAAATTAACTCTGCTTTAACCCTTTTATCGGCTGAGAAAATCCTTGACAAAAACTTGTCTAATTGATGCCTAGAGTTTGGACAACATTTGAGTTGGATCATCGTTCATATTCCGTTTCCACCTGTAAAAAAATTCCTCCAATTCGGTAGAATTGTCTAACCAAGTTCTGCCTAACAAAGGGAAAAAGTCTTTCATCCAGCACTATCAGTTGCATTAAGGCTTATTATTGATTTTAACTTTGACCATGGTTCTCCTTCTATTCTCAACTTAGAACCATTAACTACCATCAATGACTTTTCATATTTCTTCAATGGATTTCCAAACTTAACATATATCTCCCTTTAAATCACAAACAGAGGCCACAATCTATCTCCATTTCTAATTGTCCTTCAACAGTCGTTTGTAATAAGCAAGGTTACTAATTTTATAATGGACGAAACTAACATACACTGTAAATCACCTGAGTCACTTTCTTCATCAGATCATCTTCCTCATCCGTTCTAGAAGCTCACTGATATGTCTGTCCCGAAGGTCCGGTTTATAGGAATCCACCAAGTTTACTGCATCTCGCGTAGGTTTTTTAATTTAAAGCACTTTTCTTTATATGCCCTTTAACCCACAAAGTTACAAATGGTTTGGGAATAATCGGTCGTTGTCCATTTTGATGTACGTTACAGAATTATGGTGGTTCCTTTTTATTGGCTGTGTGTTCTCCTTCATTTCTATCATGTGTGTTTTTTACAGTTTGCCACCTAACCGTGTTTTGACAGGAGCTCTACTACCTTCCTCACCTGGTTAGAACTTTCACCCTGTAATTCCTAGCAAAATTAAAACTGCTACTACTATGTGCTACTCCATAATCGACCCTGATACATAGCAGCAATTCCTGAAACATTATTTTGCTGATTATCTGTTGTCCCGCATTCATTCGTGCCCCCATGTGCAATAATTTTCGGCATTGGCCAATTTAGTTTCTCTTCACCCAGAAGCTTTTCCAAATTTTGTCCGTAATGCACTAATCCTATCTACAACCCAACCTCTGATGAATGAACAAAAACTCTGCTTGAAGTTTCAAGCCAGTACATCCTCTGGTTTCGTCTGGATTCTGAACACAGTGCAAATTTGTACCTCTGACCAAATCAGGATCAATTTTGTCCAGACGGTTTTCTTCTTATTAAATCTCTCAAAGGCACCTCTTCATGGTTTCCATTGGAAGCAATTTCAATTCTTCAAATATAATTGCCCCCTATTGATAAGTAACCATTTTTCTCTCTTTGTATACCAAGAAAATGTATTTCATACGGGTATAAATCATTAAAGCTCTTCTCCTATACTCCATTGAACAAGCACAGGAAGAACTCATGCTTACTCCACTCTTGTTACAAAAATAAAATTATGATTATTTCTGTATCGAAGTTCGTGATGATTTCCACAAATTGCACAATAGTTTTAATTGTGTTCAAGGAGCGCCACAGTACGATAAATGCCAAATAAAAAAATGACTCACCACTCTGTTCTCAGTTTCGCTTCAATTTCTTTACGCGCTTGCTCAGTTCCGGCTTCAATTTAACGTTGGTCCGGATTACCGGTAAAACTCCACTAACCGACGTTTTGTCACAGAATGGAAAGCAAACACCAGTCCTATAATCATGAAGAAAAAGAAACACTTTTAAGTGCGAATATATTGATTTTTTCTGTTTTTTTTTTATTGTTTACTGACAATTTTTTCTTGAATTGTTATCTTTGTTCAACAACAATAGGGATTATGCACACTTTTCACTTATTCTCGAAAAAAATGAAAAATACGCAAATCCGTTACTTTCTCAATCCTTTTCAATTTTCCACATTATCCATCTCTCGGACTCCGGAAACACGCAATCCTGTAATCCGCTTCAGTAATGTCCGTACTGATGAAAAGATGGCGGCCGTCGGGTGAACAAATTTTCCTACTGAAAGAACGTGGATGGTCTTCAATCCGTTCGGTCGTTCCTTTCTCAGTCTGCTTGGTCTCTTTAACGCCGAAGTTCGTAAAACAGCCAGGTTATTTTCTTCCTGGGTCACTATATTCGAAAATTTATAACTTTTTCTCGTCATAAATTTGGAAAGTCCGGGTACGATATTAAAAACACTAGATATGAGTTCAGGTTTTCACCAACTGCCTCACATGGTTTATTCATCCTATTTAAACTGGTTTGTTTACATGTATTGTAACTTCTTTGATCGTTATACCATTCGCGATCGCGTTATTAATATCGATACCTTTTTGAACTCTCAAGTGAGTAAATACAACTACTAAAATCCAAAATATGTCTTTCAGATTGTGTTTAGAAATGCGTCGCAAAGTTTGAAGTCTTCAGTTTTGCCGGTATTAAAATAATTTTTCCTTTTTGTACAAAACTTGTAAAAAAAAGGATATAATTTCTTCAAATTCAACCTTTTAAAGGGGCTCGAGACCCTAGTCTTATATAATCAACTCACGAACCAAGCTATTGTCTGTTTGTCCTTAAATTTTCATCTTCAGCCACGACTTGAGTGCAAGAACGGCTATGGACAGTTTGAGCCGGTCACGCCTTACATTCAATTTAGGATTAGGAGAAAAATAGTTTGATAAGCTCATTATTATAAGGAATTTTATAAGAGAAATTTATAAGAGGAATGCTGGTTTGAGACATAAGAGTGAAGAAGAAGAGACGCTCTAAAATATTTTACAAGCTCAGATCCGCGCACGCATGGGCGTGAGGATTTCAAGTAGGTGAGACCAACTTTTATCGCTGAATCGTGTTTTTAGTAGTATTATAAGAACACATGAATATTGTTGCAGCATATTTCCTTCTAAATTCAAAAACTTTGAAACCATCCACAACCACAGTAAAGGCTGGATCACAATAGCGCGTTTTGCTGTTGAGTCAGCGTTTTGCTAAACAAACGCCATAAACTTGCATTGTGCGTTTATTTAACCATTACATTGATTAAACAATAATGCATTTAAGAATGCATGATTTATTCTCATCGATGATTACAATCCTCTAACAAATCCTCTTTGAAATAATATTTATTTTGTTTAATAATATTATTTTGTATATTCCTTTATTTATAATTCTTCAAATAATTTCGTGCTTTTCTCATAAAATTTCTGAAAATCAATTTCTTGTATAAATGCCATAAAATTTGCCTTGAAAGTTTCAAATAATTTCTTGTGAAAATTTCAAGAATTTCTAGAATTCCACGAAAAGTATACAGAAATTATACCGAAAATAAAATCAACAATGGAATTTTCGGAGAATTCTAGATTGATTCAAAGAAATCTAAAGAATTCGGTGGACTCAAGATTTCCACTGGAAGATCCTCGAGGAGTTTCTCGAAAATTCTCCGAGCTCCTCCGAGGAATTCTCCCAGGAGTTCCGGCAGTTCCTCCAGAACTCCTCCATTCCTCCGGAGTTCCTCCGAAATATTCCGTAATTCTATCGCAGTTCCTGAAAATTCTTCCGGAATTTCTCCAGAATCGGAATTCAATAAATTCTCAAAAGCTCCTCTGAGATTTCTCTGGGATCCTCAGGGATTCTCAGGAGGTCCTATGATAATAGTGAGGATGGTCCAGCTATACCCTACAAGGTTTCATCTTGACGAGATTTGTCTATAAAGATGTCTCCAAGATTTTTCCAAGAATTCTTCTGGTAGTTCTGGCAGTTCCTCGGAATCCTTAGAAATTCCCGGGAGTTCCTTCAGAAATTCTTCGGAAGTTCTTGAGAATTCCTCCGAGTTCCTCAAATTCCACCGAAATTCATCCGAGTTTCTCCGGGAATTCCTCATGCAGTTTCACCAGTAGCTCTTCCAGGAAATCATTCAGGTTTTTCTAAATCTTGGGCTTTCTTCAAAAATTGGCTGGAAGTTCCTCGAAGTTCTTCCGAAGTTTCTCTGGAGTTCCTCCGTGGTCTCCTAGGTTCCTCCTGAATTCCACCGGAGTTCTTACGATATTCCTCGCAGTTCTTCAAATTCCTACAGTGATCGACCAGCATTTCTGAGAATTACTAGAGTTTCCGGAGAGCTCCGAGAAATTTCTGGAGCCAGAAAAATAGAGGAATTCTCAGAGGAACTGCCGGTGGAGTAGGAGAATTTCTTAAGTACTACTGGAAGAATTTCGAAGAAATCCTGGAGGAACTCTCGTAGCTCCTGGATGAACTCCAAAAAGAATTGGAAGAATTCTTAAGGACCTCCTGAAAATCAGCTAAATTCGACGAGGAACTTCTGGAGAATTTGTAGATAAATTCTGAAGAAACCTAAAATTTCCAAAATTCCATTTCCGTGAACTTTGGAAATACTCCTGGAGGAACTCAAGGAAGTCCTGAAATAATTCTTGAAGAAGTTCCTAAAGAAACTCCGGAGAAATATCGGAAGAATTCGGAAAAAAATAACCAGGAGAATTATTGCAGAACAAGATGTTATCGATCATTTAGTAATTGTTCGATCATTTAGGTTGTCAATAACTTTTCAAACTGACAAAGTAGTGTGGTGGACTTCTAGTGCGAAGTTTTCAACTCTGCTTATGTTCGTTGTTTGAATTCCTAACAAGTTATAGCTATAGTTTCGTAACTTAGACTAAATGATAACATAATTCCAATAATTTAGTTTAAGTTACTGCAACGTACTATAACTCCGTTATGTTAATTCTAACAACTGATAATGCGATGAGAGCTAATGAAAAACCTTTAAATGATCAATAATAGCAGAAATTCCCAGATGAAATCACAAGTATTCCCAGATGAATTGAAGAAATACCGGATGGATTTTGGGGTTTATTCTGAAGAAATTCCTGGAAGAACTCTAGGAAGATATCCTGGAGACTCTCAAATTAGTTTCGAATGAAGCTGGAAAATTCCGAGTGAAGTCCGGAAAGGACTCTAGAGACAATTCGGAAGAATTCCTGGGAAATTCCTGAAGGAATTCCTGAAGATGTACTTGAAGGAATTCCAAAAAATACGTAAAATTTCCGGAGAAATACTTGGACGGAAGAAATTCATAAAGAAATTTCATGGAATTCTTGAAGGATTTCTGAAGTAATTGCGAAAAGAATTCCTAAGAGTCCAAAAGGATTTCTATTGAATTTATGAGGTATTCGAAAAATTCTTAAAAGTTATCCAATAGAATAGAAGGAAAAGTTCCGGAGGAATGCCGGAGAAGTTCCTTGAAGAATTACAGATGAATTCCTTATAGATTTACAGTGAAATTATGGAGCGAAATCGAGATTTCCTCATAAATTTCAGAAGAAACTTCTGGTGGAATGTTGGGAAGAAATTCCTATGTAGTCTTGAAGGAACTCGAATAGCCAAAGAAACGTCTAGAGTAAAACTTGGAAAAGGAAAATCTTCGAAATTTCCTAAAGGGGTTTCTAGATAAGAAGAAATTACAATCTTGTTAACCACCTATTTTTGAATAAGATTGGATCGTAAATCACATGTTTAAGGAATTAATTTCACCATTCAAATTTTCACCACTTAGGGGGCTTGCTACCTCCAGCACCTTTTGCCTCTTTGACAAAGTTGTACTGATCTGAATATCTGATTACATTTACACTCTGAGCCTGACAGCTTAAATATGGGTCGACCACTTTTGGAAAAAAGGGGATAGAATGATTCAAAGATATTTTTTGTTTTCTGTGAACATTTCTAATAACACCGAATACGTGTGAAGATAACTAGTATTTGTTGACTCAGAATGGGATTGATTAGTAGACGTTAATAGAAAATTTGTATAACATTACGTTTTGAAAACACTTTATGATTTTGTTCAGCAGCGCAGCAAAAATTTTGATAATACACGGTATGGTTTAAGTCTAAATTTGTTTCGAAATTCCGAACTCCGTTAAATTTCGTTAGAAGCTAGTTTTTCTACGAAAGTTTTGTAATTTTACGAAACGAAAAATTTAGAATTCAGATCGCCATCTCAAATTCCGAATTTCGTTTCACCACCTGAGAAATTTTCACTCGCTTACTTAATAATTTCACAATCAATTTCTTACAATAATGAATTTCTATCACAATAAATAATATAACTAAACCCCTCATAATTTTAACTCATCAAATGCGTAAAAGCAAAATTTGATTAATTCGAGAAAATTTAATTGATCAGTGTACCATGGTTAAGTAAAAATTTTCGTTCAGTATTTCCTGTATAAATCGCTTTTAATCATTTTTGTCTTGACATCACCTTAAAATGTAATTGTAGGTTAGTGTTATATTGCAGCAATCATATCGGTAGGAACGTAGTAATTGATTTGAGAAATCGTTTCTAGTTGAACCGTTTGTTTGAGAAACTGCATATGTAACATTTTGAAAATAGATTTTTATATATTCAATCCTCGTCCCCAAAATACATATTCTGGCAAAAATACGAAAACAAACTTTTGTTCAGGAATGTATGAAAAAATTTCGTTTGTTTGAAAACTATATGTCCACGTACTTTGAAAGACAATTGTAGATACTGTTTACATTTTTGCACTGAAAGTGTCCCAGGGTTTGAGTTTGCCAAAAACTATTAAGTATATCGAAGAAATCGAATTCAGTAAAATTTGTTAAAAACAGTTTTGTTTTTTCTCGAAATAGTGTAAAATGGACTATGCAGTTTCTAAAACAAATGATTCAGTTCTAATGTAGTGCATTGGACCTATCTCACTTCTGAGATTGATGTGACGGTTTAATTGACGGTGCCTCCAACCATTACGTCCCTGTGACATTTCTGAAAACTATAACTTACTAAGGTCAATAATCAGTTGGTACTTTTAAATATTTGTAAGACCGCCATACTACGTCAATGAGGAAGTATTTTTGTGTATATAAAAAATCAAAATTCAAAAGTTACAGATTTGATGTAACTATCAATGTTTTTTCTCAATATTATTCTTTAATGTAAATATGATATATATGAAATAAACAAAATAGAAACAACTTATGTGCTGAAAAGTAATAAGTCGTTTAAGTATTGCCTTAGTGCGTCATATCATGCCTCTTACCCTATAAGTAAATTCTCTTTCTCCGGTGTTCCAATCTCAGCAAATAAGGAAATATCCAAAATCGTCATTTTCACCTCCCATCCCTCTGTCACACTTTTGTATGAAACATCTAAAAAATTTTGAGGGATTCACATCAGGAAACCCTTCCCCTAACATTACATTTGTGGTTTTCCTGATCTATCACGAAATTATTTAAAATTCTCACACTCTTTCCCCTTTCAAATCATGCAGTACAAAGTAACGTACAATAAAATGGAGGGTCGGTTTCGGACCACCCGACTTTTTCGCAAAATGATGCGCTGTTCAACACTACCACCTCTGACCCCACTAAGTATGCAACTAGCTAAGACCATAAGCAATGAGGAAAGGATAACTTATCGTTCAATTTCTCAATACACGCTAAAATTTTTGATTTTTGCAGCCAAAATGAAATTAAACACAATATGTGGTCAAAACATGTGGATCAAACTGCGAAAACGCAACCTTGGAAGATAGCTGCCTACGTTAGTAGGTGCTGCGGCGTTTTCTACTGACAATACAGGCATATTCCCGCACCATCTATTAGATAGACCGGGAGAGTCGGTTTGGGACATCCTCCCTACAATCCTCATCTCAATATCTTTCGTATTTTCCGTGGCGACAATAGCTTTTTCCGTCATTCTGGGTTTGAGTATTAGTCAACCAAATCTAGTACTCTTTTTATAGGGTTTCTAGCCAAATTACCATTTTGCATTCCAAATTTTGTAGCTAACAGATGATACTAGGAAAGTCGGAAAATTTCCAACCGACCAAAGACTGAAAAGGAGTCGAAACCCACCAGATAGCTGCAACCCACTGTCTGGCAGTGATTCATGGAAGAAAGCTTCTGTATTACGATTTTACAGTCAGATTTAATCCGGGAGTTGGAAAGTGCTCAAAACAGTTTTTTAAGGTTTTAGTTTCCCTCTTTTCGGTTCAATTTTCTCTGGACAAAATTTCACAAATTGGTCAACGTTTGGGCGTGCTAAACTCGTTGAGTTTATCGCAAAATGTCAAAATACTAAAACCAGTTCAGAAATGAAATGTTCACATTACAAAATGCAAATGACAGCTCCGGAAGTGATTCCAGTTCAAAATATTATATATTATCTACATTCATTATCTAAAATAGCTAAAATTCATCATCTCTACATTATCGGAAGGGTTTGGATCGAATTCAATATTTTAGTTTCAAATCGAATTTCGAGTATACTTTGAAAAGTTTATATGAATATCCAGTTATTTCAGACAAAATGTTTAACTTTCTTTACACTACACAGGATTGACTTCTAACAGTAATAGTTTTGAGAAATGTGTGCATTGAAAGTGTCCGCTGGAACCTCCCATATATTGTATATACTTATGTCAATATTAATTGCTTATTACTTCCTTAATTCGTTTTGAGTTCATCGAAAATCTGAAAATCGCGTATGTCACCTCTCCTGATGCCATCATCCATCTCTTTAATTAGAAAACTTCACCATCCATCAACTCTTTGACCATAGCCAGGAGAAAAGTAGAATTAATCTATTGCTCTACTTTCTCAGAGGACACATCCATTAGAATGAAAGCAAAAGTACACAATTTCAAGCTATTTTCGAAACGCGTTACCATCATTCAAAAGTCAATCATATGGGATCTGAAAATAAATCATGACAACTCTTTTTTCTGAACGTATCTTTCCGAGTTCCGCTCACCATCATCATCGTATCACCACCATAATCATATATACAATCTCACTGGGAATCACCAGATCAAGTCTGAAGTTAACGACGACGATGGGCATCACACATCAAACTAATGTCATATTGATTTCTGTCGTTCCGTCTCATTTGGTCTTCATTTCCGCAAAACGCTCAATTGGTAGTAGACAGAGCATCAGAACACTCCATCAGATGTGTACGGCTCGTGCTATAACGAGTAGAAGAGTGATCGACATTGAACCGTCGAGCTGATCTGCCTCTGTTTGATCTTTGTGACCATGTGATCAGGTTTCATTGAGTGGAGAAGATCAGAGTTTCGTAAGTTTTCGGCTCTCCACTCTGGAACATATGAATGATTTTGAAAACATTTATAATCATTGTCCGGCGTCCGCCATGCCGAAAATTAGCTCATCGAGTTAAAACAATTAATGACGAATTAAATCCATCACATTACGCCACCCTGCAACTGAACCTACCTGCAAGTAGCACGTCACGCGGAATCTCATGGGGACAATTTTTTTCTCGTTGAAGCCTCCACCCGTTCCTGACCCTCCAAATATAAAACAGAAATCGAAATGCACCGACTAACGCTGGGATTCGAAATAGCGCTCAGTCAGTGGTTATCCGACGCGATTCGGCGTCTCATCCGTTGTTTATATTAAGTAACCGGCCGATCTTGATCCCCTATCTGCCAAATGGGAAATATTTGCCAAAACGAAAAATACGCACACATTTTCGCGCCGCCGGCCGCCGACCAGATGGAGCAAAATAATTCCCCACAGCGAGGGAAGCTGGGTGTATGCAGTAATATCAGCAAACTGAGCATCATGGATAGCAGAAGGTGGTTACCTTCCGGCAGGATTCGAGCAGAAGTTGAAAAAGCTCCATTTTAGTTCGAATCGATGCTATTATGGGACCTCCTAGAGAAGATCCGGTGAATCACACAATAAATTGTCGTTTTATAGGAACTTACACTAAACATCTGAACATCTTGTAGGGATTATAACAATAAAATTGCATAATTTTGTAATCATAAGAACTGGTATCTTAATCAGATCATCGTGACAGAGTCACGTTTATCTCATTGAGTTTTGCATGGAAAGATGCCTGAAGGGCTTGCAACATCGGAAAATATAAAATGCATCGTCTGAATAAACTAAACAAATATATACTGAGCCGTGCTTATCTCAAACAAGCAGACAATAATTTGCCGAAAAAGGATAAAATGCTCGCATGCTCTATCAATACTTGCATGAATGAATTGTGCGTGGCTGATTTTCTGCCGTTGCCCATCCAGGCGCTATAGTATAGCAAAATAGCCAGCATGGTTAACCGCCATTTTGATGGCGAAAGACATCTAACACTGTCTCAAAATTAGAACTTTTCATGAAAACTATTTGGTACCGGTTGAAGGATGGTGTCCGCTACTACGCCTACCAAATATTTTTCGATCAAGGTGCTAAATTTTTTTTTTGAAGGATGGTGTCCTACTACGCCTACCAAATATTTTTCGATCAAGGTGCTTAATTTTGAGAAATCGAACTTTAGATGCCTTTCGCCATACCGATTTCAGAAGTTAACTCCTAGTGTGCCTATAAGCACGTTCAAAGTGGGCGATTCATTGTGCTAAACTAAATAATCTTCTCATAAGATGATTCCAGTATTATTAGATTTTCATCAAACTTATAGGTCTCCAAGGTTATTTTCAATTGCCAAAGAAGGTTATTTTTTAAACTCATGCAAAATTCTGTCGATGACTTAAAGAAAAAGTTATTCGCAGCAACAAAACCATTCCCTGTTCTGAACTAAGCGGTTTTATTCGATACTTTATAAAATTATTTTATTTTATTATTTTTTACTGTAGTAACCATCGCCTAGAACGATTACAGATGCTGCTAAGATTGCTACTAAGTATCTTATTTTTCGCTGTTTTGTATTTTTGACATGTGCATTATTTTCAATTTAAATTTAATTTTTACATTTCTGGAACTCCTCCGGAAGTTCTCCGAACTTCCGGAAGTTCCTCGGAACACCGAGTTCCTCCAGGAACTCTCAATTCTCGAACTCCTCGAAGTTCTCCAGGAACTCCTCCGGAAGTTCCTCCAGGAACTCCTCCGGAAGTTCCTCCAGAAGAAGTTCCTCCTCCTGGAAGTTCTCAATGCATTTGCCATTTTGATAATCCTCCTAAATTTTTAGCACTTTTGCATGTAATTTGGCAGTGCATACGTCATTTAAAGTTTGTATGGAAATTACTGTGAAAACTGACTCTTATGTGAAAGACTGTTCCGTGGCCCATGAACTATTGAAATATAATCAACACATTTCCTACACAGAATACTTCTCAAGCTGAAAGGCAGTTGTTGTTGCGAAGTGATTTTTGGTTTGGAAGCAAAGTTATGAAGAAAACAAAAATGCTCATCATATAAATATATTATAGCCGTGTTTGTCTGTCCGGTGACTAGCCAGCCAGACGCAGCACGCGGGGAAATTCTAACAAAAAATAAAATATTTGACACTTCAATTCTTTTTAGCTATCCGATGCAGAAAACAAAACCAGTGACAACCTTAGACAACCAGACACAGCATTTGATGAAAAAAATCACAGACAACAGACGTTGAAAATTTTGATTTTTTTAAATGCAGAAAAAAGTATATCACTCTTAAAATTTGAAAAAAAAAAAAAACACCTACCACGGGCACTATTGCGTCCACAAATAAACTAGTTATTGATATTGATGCTATTTAAATTGAATTTCCCACGATTCTGTATTTGCTTAATATCTTTTCTTGCAAGCATCAAATCGTTTCGCAACAAAGACGACCTATTTCCTTGTAAAATTTCCTATGTTGCCGATCTACCTTTATGTTTTTGGAGTTGGAAGGGAAGCGTTGGGGAATGGTTTTTCATGAAAGTTACTGTTTTCATAGTGATTTTCATACAAACTTCAAACCGTGCGTGCTAACTCAATTTACATCCAAATTAGCTTAAAATTTGAGGGGATTAATAAAAAGGCAAATGCAATCGTTTAAGCATCGGGGTGCAAAATATTCAAAATTTGAATCACTCTAATGAACATGCTGTTAGTGATCACTTGGATCAAATAGCATTTGACTTCTTGTTAAAGGCTTATCCAATTTGGTTATATAGATCACTTGAGTAGAGCATGATTCATTTTTGGAAAGATCTAATAGCCTTTGGAATAAAATAATTTTTGAGGGCATATCCAATTTGGTTCTATGGATTACAAAGCGCATTATCCATTTTGAAAAAGAGATAACAGCCGTTTGGCGGTCGTACACTCATTACGAAAGGAAATTTTCTGGGTTTTTTGTTACCCCTTTCCCCCCATGTAAAATTTCTGTCATACAAATTATTTTTTTTATTTATTTGGTGCGCAAGAAAAAGGTAGATCCCCCTTCCCCTTAAGTGTAATATGTGTACGGCCCCTTGGATACACATGCAGACCTTCAGGCTGAAACTCCAGAGAATTCTTGGATGAACTGTTATGGAAAAAATGTTGAACGCTCATCCAATTATGGACCACAATCGGCACAAACGAATAAAAAAGCAAACAGCTCTCAAGGAGCTGAAGGCCTGTACTCTAGGCAATTGTTGTATGAGCTGGGATGCATATTTTTTCAATATCGATAGGAATGAGTATTTTCTAATTATCTTATAAATAGGAAATCGATCCGTTGTGCTTAATATTTTACTTGCTCGAGAGTCGAAGTCGAGAGAAGCTTAGAAAATGAAAAGATACTGGATTATTGTATTTGAAAGACGTGGAGCACAAAGATGGGCAGAAACATAATTCTTAGTTGCCTAATCGAACTCCACTAATTTGCCAGATAAACTATCTTTTTTAAAGAAATCTGATTTTGTAAATGATGAAAGTCATTTTGATGAAATGTGCCATCAGATGGTTCGATACGGTGATCAGCATAGCATTTCTGGCAATGACAAAAGCACCATTGAGCCATTTCACACATAAAAGAGCTAGAAATATTAGTGAACAGCTTTTTACATAACTGGTATCAGAAAATCCTCCTGGTACTTTTTTAGCTAAACCCTTCCTGGGATTTTTTTCTCCACCCAACCGGCGATTGTTAGATTTTCTAACAATTCTGTATAAGAATCTACCAAAACCTGTATAAGAAGTGGGCATATGCGAAATTGTTAGATTCTTATACAAAAATGTAAGCTATCATACAAATATTGTTAGAAAAGCTTACAAAATTGTTAGATTCTTATACAATACTTGTATAAGAATCTAACATTTTCGCATATGCCCAGTTCTTATACAGGTTTTGGTAGATTCTTATACAGAATTGTTAGAAAATCTAACATCCGCCGGTTGGGTGCAGGAACTCTGAAAATTCAATTCTGGGAAATCTGAAATTCTAGGAACTCCGCCACCAGCTATTCTTCTGCAGAAATTCTGGGATTCTGTGGACTCCTCCAAGAATTCAGGAGAATTCCACACTAAGAATTTTTGGGAATGCTCCGTTGAGAATTTAGAATTCTTCAATTCTGAGAAAATTCCCTCCAAGAAGTACTGCGAAATTCCGTCTTTAGGGATTCTGGAAAGGAATTTTCTGTATTTCAAGAATACAGGGTTATACTTTCTCTAGGAATTCATGAGAATTTTTACCCATGAGTTCTGATCCCTTCAGAACTTAGGTATGATGAATTCTTCCTCCAAGGATTTCAGGAAAATTTTGGTCATTTTTCTTGAATTCTGAAATCTCTCTCTATGGCTCTAGGAAATTCCTGTTCCATGAATTCTGGGAAAATGATTTTTTCAAAAATTCTGGATTCTTCCATCTAGAGGAATTCTAGGGATTTCCTACCTCAGGAGTTCTGAGACTTTGCCCATTCAGGAATTATGGGGTATTTTTTAACAGAATATTTATATTAATACAGACCAAATGATCAGACTATCAATGTAAATAGCGGAATATTTACGCACCTTGAGAAGCGATTCCTAAGGTTTCTAAGTAGATTCACCATTTTTTCATTCCTGAGTCACAGACACGATGATGTTCATAGGCATAGGGAAGTACCCAAACGAACTTACACTTTACCAGGAAATGGGTCCAGTCACCTTCTGCATGGTTTTTCTGTGTGATCACCAGGTTAAGAAAGGCATACGTCAGGATTTTTGATAGTATTTTCACTAGGAATTACTAACCCTCCCGGACGAACTATTAAAAAATTCATGAAGAAATTTCAAGAAAAAACCCTGGAGAAATCATGGGATGAGATAGTAAAGAAATTCCTGATGAAATTTGTGGATGAATCTTAGGTGATTTTTTTCCATTATATTCCTGGAGGATTACCCAACAGCGTACAACATAAATTATGCGTATTGCCATTTGCACGAGACATGCAAATAATATTCAAAAAAGTTATTGTTCGACCAAATGACAATTTTCAATCGCACCGGTCTGAGCCGCCGCCGCGCGCCGCCGAGAGCAACCGCGTTACCGTTAGAAACATGCGTTCACGCCGCCGCCGATTCAAAATGCATCGGCGCACAGGTCTATTTGTTACTTCTTTAATATATTTCTTTTCTTACTTCTTTAATATATTTCTCGTAACAGACAACAGATGAAAAAACAACTTTGAAGTGTTAGGATTCATGAAACTTTGAGTATGAAGAGGATTCCAATCTTAAAATAAAATGGAGATATAACCAAATATTGATTTTTCTAAAATACTTCGTTATATAAACTTACTTCTCTTATTTCCACCAGGCGCTCATCATAATTTGTTGGCTTCGCCGTTACCAACACAGCAGGATCAGATAACGACAGATGTGCATGTCATATTGATTGGTTATTGATTTGCGTATGCCACATACTGCGATGCCCTCCGTGCGCGGCAAGCACCGGACGAGCGGAAGCGGTGCATCGTGAAAGGGTTCGATAATTATTTAATTCTCCTTTCACGCAACGCGCCGCTACCGAACCGTATGGTGAGGTGGGAAAAATAGATCCAAACAGCAGCGGATGCATGCATAAATCGAATTATCCTAGGTAAGTGTTATTTTTACGCAAAATATGCCGAAAATGAAAGGGGGCCCGTTGGCTGCTTGCAGCGATATCGAACGGTGCTGATCAGGGGACGAGAAAGGATTAAAAAATGTTCGATTTGCTTAGCAGCTGATGGTCTTTATTATCGCTGCGCGTGTATTTGCAGCAGCTGTTCTTCAAACTCGTTTGAAATTTCAATTTGGTTGACGTGCGTTTCTGTCCGGTTACGAATTGGAAATCGGTTAAGATTCTTTAAATTATTTCCTTGCCACTTAACGCAAACAATGAACGTTCTCTCTTTCTTCCTTTATTAAATCATGCGAGACTTCGCATGCAGAGGAGCGCCATGGCACATAATAAATGTCACCAACGAACGTCCTGCTGTAAGACGTCACCATCCCACACCCTGAAACAACTCACATCCCATTCAAAGTAAAAGACAGGTCTGATTGTGAATAATGTCCTACTTATGAGAATGGTCTAAGCAAACACTTTCCCATCTGACCCTCGCCCGATAAAAGACCGGCCCTAAATCAAAGCCATCTTTCCTGGTCATCACGTTTTCTTATAAATCATAGCTAACGAGCGAGGGTCGATATAGTCCATAATGTCGAAGCACAACCCAGGTCTAGTGGAAGGGTAAAATAGTTTCCCCAATAGTTTGCTTTGTCCTCTCTAAGAAGCCAGAAGGATGCCAAAACGACAAGGATGAAAGAGCTCGGTGAACCCTGTTAAAAGTTCCGGTCATTCCTGCACATGATTTCATCGTCGTGCTCGGATTGAACCTCGCATACAGGCATTACATTTTTGAATACGAAATTGGGCTACTTACATAGGATGGTCGGGCTTGACAAGACGTCGCGTTGCCATTCAAGTCCAGGGACAAGAGCGAAGGATTTGTTGATCTTTCCCCGACCGGGGTTGACACGGTCGAGAAATCAGAGCAATTAATATTCCTGATGCTGGAATCCTTCCGAGCGTGGCCCTAGACTGGAAAACGGGCTACATATTTAAGACTTCCAGTGATGCCTCTCGTAAAAAGGATTTGAATTCTGTCAACCTTGTGACAGCGGTGGTCATAGATTTGAGATGTATCTACGTGGTGTGAATTTTGGCTTTGTGAGATATGTGATCCGGTGGAGTGAATATGTAGGTTTTGGAGTGAAAGGATTGATGGGTTGAACTGGTATTCAAACAGCTACATTTAGACAACTGTTGTTTAAACAGTTACTGTTGAAAATTGAACTTTTAGGACACTTTTATGCCAAAAACATCATTTCTTTTAATTAATTAATTGTCATACTTCAAATATGTACAACCAATCAGCCAGCGTATGGCAGATTTTCCTGTCGTTCTGCATAAGAATGTTAAAGAAATAATAATTTGGCATATACAATTTCGGAAGATTTTAATACAATCGTTGTATTGAAATCTTACAATTTTGTATTATTTTTATACAGTATCTGTATAAAAAGCTTTCATCCCTTGTATGAAAATATTGCAGAATTGTATAAGCTAAGATTTAATCCAATAATTGTTAGATTTGGTTTTTGGGGTGTAACAATGTCATTTCTAGTTTACCAAATATTTCAAAAGTTTGTTTGTATAATAAGTTAAAATAATAATTTATATACTTATTATCTAAAAAATACGAAAATAAATATATAAATGATAATAGAAATCAGTTTTAATTGGTTATTTAATAATTACATTCGAACTAAAGCAATAATTGCATTCACAGATAAAAAAATATTATGAAACTTAAAATTTCACACATATATTTTGCTTCAAATCCGCAGCTCTTTTGCTATTTTGAACTCGGCCAACCTGGGGGATTGCGGGGATTTGACTCAATTTTTGCTACTCGTGAATAAATAACCATGATACGACCAGTAACAAGGCTTTGTGCAATACGACCGTTCTTTATTATTTTAAAGCGGTGACCATCCTGTCCAGCAACTTATGCATTACACATCATGACCCGTTTTGCATGAAATAGTCGAATTGTTTCCATAGCTCTCCAGACCACAGGAATATATAATCCCAAACAACTACCCAGCCAACAAGATGGACACCACCTCCGTCTCATTCCAATCTTGCACTAATCTCAACGAGCCTCAAGATTTCCTAATATATGTACGATGATAAATTTAAAGTACGGTCAAGTTAGTTTAGTCACGAATAAATTTATTATTATTAATTTTATTCAATTAAGTCTCTACTACGTGTCCCGATTCAGCGGGGAAGATGTTTACCCTTTGGTTACATATCGGTAGGTGGCACACTGCAAAGGTGTGTTTGAGTTGGCGTTCGTCTTGTCTTGTCGGTGAAAAAGTTTCCACTGCGAGAACGGACGGTTGGAAGTGATTTCGGATACGGGTCCTCGGTGCTGGCCGTCTAAATCGGTGCGGGTGCGGAGATTGAGGGACGATATGGAGGGTTTTACGTGGAAATCGTTTCGCACAAGAATGGATAGATTAATTGCCTCCGGGCCGAGAGGTGGCACCCGAAGATGAATCGTTGCTCGAATGCCAGCAGTACTGGTGAGTGTGGGCCTTTTATGGTTTAAGCTCAAATATCAATGTTTGTTCCAAGTAAAAATAATTGAGGAAATGAAATGGATAGCAAAGAGAGGTGCTTGGGTAGTAGGAAGTGTGCAGATATTTGGGGAATCCAGAGCGTTATCATCAGTTTTGGCGGTATAATAAATTGTAATTGGATTTGTTTGAGTTGAAATAAGGGACTGCGTAAAGTAAATACCGAAAGATCAGACTGCTTGATAAACTTTAGTACGACTTTAGTAAATGATATCCATTTGATCTCTAATTGTAATAAAATTAATAAAAACGAATGCTCGAGTATGAATACGGTAGCAACATAGGAAATTTAACATGGGAAAATATCGTCGTTGATGCTAAACGATTTGATGCTGGCAACAAAAGTTATTATGGAAATACTGAATTGTGATAAATTCAATTTAACACGTAAAAGAATAACATCAATATCAAAAATGAGCATTTCTGTTTTCTCAATAATTTTGCTCACAAAAGTCAGATTGCTTCGCAACAACAACTGACTTTCAGCTTATGATCTATTCTATGATGACAATGCGTTAAATATATTCAAATATATTCTGGGCTGCTTCACGAAACGATCCTTTACATAAGTGACAATTCTCATAGTAATTTTCATATAACCTTCAAACGGCACGTGCACAACCAAATTACATCCAAATCAGCTAAAAATTTGGGAGGACTATTAAAATAGCAAAAACAATTGTTTAAGCACAGGGGTGCGAAAAAGTCCAAACTTGAAATACTCTAGTGCACACGTTTTGGCAGTGGACGTCCCGAACTAGCTCACCATTTATTTGCGTTCATTTGAATGCATTGCAACAGTTTCTAAAAAAAAAAAATCGGTTTTGAAATTTTTTTCCAAGGTGGAAAAAATCAATGTTTTTTTAACAACTCCGGAACGCAATGGCCGATTGGGCCAATTTTCAATAGCGAAAAATTGGGCAAGATTGGGCTTCGGATGAAACCTGTTAAAAGCAAATCGGATAAGGGTAAGTACAAAAAAGTATGACTCACATTTTACGCACACACATACATACATACATGCACACATACAGGCATCACCTCAATTCGTCGAGCTGAGTCGATTGGTATATAACACTATGGGTTTCCGAGCCTTCTATCAAAAATTCGGTTTTGGAGTGTTCCTATAGCTTTTACGTATACTTAGTATACGCGAATGGCAAAAAACAAAATTGATACTGTTCGGTAAATTATGATAATTACATATCCGAGGAATTTTCAGATTTTTTTGTTTTAATATTTATTTTGTACTATCCCCCATACGGACCCGGCCCTGACCTCTCCGAGACAAGTAGGACATTTTTTTATCAAATATTTGTAACGGCCTAAATACATTTTTACTCAGGGACACGGCAGGTATTTCCGTCCACCGTCGCGTCGTAGGGGCTAAAACCAACAAAAGCAACTCAGTTAAAAATTCTGAAAGTTACACGCTATGGAAATATTTGAACTCATATTATTGTGTTCAATAGCCTTTAATTTTACATCCAACTTTTTCTTGTACGCAATATTTATTACAAGCTCCATAGTAACAACGGGGGCAGCAGGGACTATGTCCAAGGGCTTGACGATCCCTCCCCAGGCCATCTGCGAGTTGTGGGGCTTGCCTAGGATGTGGTGGGGTTTGACAGTGGGCCCTGTTAAACCTCTATAAAAAAGCTGCATGTATCCGCAAGTAGGCTCCACCAAAGCGACCGTGTGCCGCTCAAAGCGCACAAGCCCAAGTCCTGGTGTTAGGTGGGACGCTAAACAGCCCTGACACGACGGCCCTCCGACGAGACAGGAGGTTTGCGCAGGCCCAATAAGCCGCCTAGAAAACCAATCATTACGAACAATATAAGAGATAATGCGACTCGATATAATCGGCAAAGACCTAGGCGACGAATGCAGGATCACGATTGGAAGCTTGGAACATGGAATTGCAAGTCGCTTGGTTTCGCAGGTTGCGACAGGATGATCTACGATGAATTACATCCCCGCAACTTCGACGTCGTGGCGCTGCAGGAGATTTGCTGGACAGGACAGAAAGTGTGGAAAAGCGGGCATCGAGCGGCTACCTTCTACCAAAGCTGTGGCACCACCAACGAGCTGGGAACCGGCTTCATAGTGCTGGGTAAGATGCGCCAACGCGTGATTGGGTGGCAGCCAATCAACGCAAGGATGTGCAAGCTGAGGATTAAAGGCCGTTTCTTCAACTATAGCATCATCAACGTGCACAGAAGCGTTCTACGCACAGCTGGAGCAGACATACGATGGATGCCCACTGCGGGACGTTAAAATCGTCATCGGTGACATGAACGCACAGGTAGGAAGGGAGGAAATGTATAGACCGGTCATCGGACCGGATAGTCTGCACACCGTATCGAATGACAACGGCCAACGATGCATAAACTTCGCAGCCTCCCGCGGAATGGTAGTCCGAAGCACCTTCTTTCCCCGCAAAAATATCCACAAGGTCACATGGAGATCACCTAACCAAGAAACGGAAAACCAAATCGACCACGTTCTAATCGACGGTAAATTCTTCTCCGACATCACGAACGTCCGCACTTACCGCAGTGCGAATATTGAATCCGACCACTACCTCGTTGCAGTATGCCTGCGCTCAAAACTCTCGACGGTGTACAACACGCGTCGAAGTCGGACGCCGCGGCTTAACATTGGGCGGCTACAAGACGGTAGACTAGCCCAAGAATACGCGCAGCAGCTGGAAGTGGCACTTCCAATGGAAGAGCAGCTAGGCGCAGCATCTCTTGAAGATGGCTGGAGAGATATTCGATCCGCCATTGGTAGCACCGCCACCGCTGCAAGCACGGTGCCCCGGATCAGAGAAACGACTGGTATGACGGCGAATGTGAGCAGTTAGTGGAAGAGAAGAATGCAACATGGGCGAGATTGCTGCAACACCACACGAGGGCGAACGAGGCACGATATAAACAGGCGCGGAACAGACAAAACTCGATTTTCCGGAGGAAAAAGCGCCAGCAGGAAGATCGAGACCGTAAAGAAACGGAGCAACTGTACCGCGCTAATAACACACGAAAGTTCTATGAGAAGTTAAACCGTTCACGTAAGGGCCACGTGCCACAGCCCGATATGTGTAACGACATAAACGGGAACCTTCTTACGAACGAGCGTGAGGTGATCCAAAGGTGGCGGCAGCACTACGAAGAACACCTGAATGGCGATGTGGCAGACGAAAATGGCGGTATGGTGATGGACCTGGGAGAACGCGCGCAGGACATAATTCTACCGGCTCCGGATCTCCAGGAAATCCAGGAGGAGATTGGCCGGCTTAAGAACAACAAAGCCCCTGGGGTTGACCAACTACCAGGAGAGCTATTTAAACACGGTGGTAAGGCACTGGCTAGAGCGCTGCACTGGGTCATTACCAAGATTTGGGAGGAGGAAGTTTTGCCGCAGGAGTGGATGGAAAGTGTCGTGTGTCCCATCTACAAAAAGGGCGATAAGCTGGATTGTAGCAACTACCGCGCAATCACATTGCTGAATGCCGCCTACAAGGTACTCTCCCAAATTTTATGCCATCGACTAGCACCAATTGCAAGGGAGTTCGTGGGGCAGCACCAGGCGGGTTTTATGGGCGAACGCTCCACCACGGACCGGGTGTTCGCCATTCGCCAAGTACTGCAGAAATGCCGCGAATACAACGTGCCCACACATCATCTATTCATCGACTTCAAAGCCGCATATGATACAATCGATCGGGACCAGCTATGGCAGCTAATGCACGAACACGGTTTTCCGGATAAACTGACACGGTTGATCAAAGCGACGATGGATCGGGTGATGTGCGTAGTTCGAGTTTCAGGGGCATTCTCGAGTCCCTTCGAAACCCGCAGAGGGTTACGGCAAGGTGATGGTCTTTCGTGTTTGCTATTCAACATCGCTTTGGAAGGTGTAATACGAAGAGCAGGGATTAACACGAGTGGTACAATTTTCAATAAGTCCGTCCAGCTATTTGATTTCGCCGACGACATAGATATTATGGCACGTAACTTTGAGAAGATGGAGGAAGCCTACATCAGACTGAAGAGGGAAGCTAAGCGGATCGGACTAGTCATCAACACGTCGAAGATGAAGTACATGATAGGAAGAGGTTCAAGAGAAGACAATGTGAGCCACCCACCGCGAGTTTGCATCGGTGGTGACGAAATCGAGGTGGTAGAAGAATTTGTGTACTTGGGCTCACTGGTGACTGCCGAAAATGACACCAGCAGAGAAATTCGGAGACGCATAGAGGCTGGAAATCGTACGTACTTTGGACTCCGCAAGACGCTCCGATCGAATAGAGTTCGCCGCCGTACCAAACTGACAATCTACAAAACGCTAGTTAGACCGGTAGTCCTCTACGGACACGAGACCTGGACGATGCTCGTGGAGGACCAACGCGCACTTGGAGTTTTCGAAAGGAAAGTGCTGCGTACCATCTATGGTGGGGTGCAGATGGCGGACGGTACGTGGAGGAGGCGAATGAACCACGAATTGCATCAGCTGTTGGGAGAACCATCCATCGTTCACACCGCGAAAATCGGACGACTGCGATGGGCTGGGCACGTAGCCAGAATGTCGGACAGTAACCGGGTGAAAATGGTTCTCAACAACGATCCGACGGGCACAAGAAGGCGAGGTGCGCAGCGGGCAAGGTGGATCGATCAGGTGGAAGATGACTTGCGGACCCTCCGTAGACTGCGTGGTTGGCGACGTGTAGCCATGGACCGAGCCGAATGGAGAAGACTCTTATATACCGCACAGGCCACTTCGGCCTTAGTCTGAATAAATAATAATAATGAATAATAGTAACAACGACCAGTAATTTTAAAAAGTGATGGAAAAAAGAGTCGAAACGAACGGAGCCTTTTTGTTACATCATATAGGCTGTAACATTTTTATACTTTGAAGGTTCATTTGCTCAAACACTACTATAGCAGAACGTTTCTCCTGAGCTTACGATTGGGTACGAATGAGTTTTCCATAGAAGAGTCTCTTTTATTGATTTTCAAGACTATGACAAAAAGACGAAAATGCCTGCCTCAACCCTATATATTTTTTCAATTTATAATGCTAGAAGTGGGTTCACAGATAGAAAAATCCACTGAAATTTACGCTAAAAGTCATGCACATAAATGGAACGTCATTACTAGCGTATTTCAACAAGGGATATAACCTAAATGTATACAATATTTGACGTGAATCGTCTATACTGCATGCAAGCAATCTCATTAGGAAGAGCCATTTCAGTGAAGAAAAGCGTAAATTTCCGCATGACAAATTTGACGCGCTGTTTACTTTTTATTATTCTTTTTCTGTGTTAGTAAATAGGGAAAATGAGTGGCAGTAAAATAGAATTTCCATGAAGAATTAGAAATTTTCCATAAAAAATAGGAAATCGCCAATAAATCCCACTGCCAATAAAGAAATCAAAGTATGAGCAAAAAACAAATATAAAATCTTTACAAATAATGCAAAATTTCTATAAACAATTGAGAATTTTCTACAAAACAAAAATAAATTAGCACTTTCAAACTCAAAAATCTGAGGTGAACCAACCCAGGGCTGAAAACCTGAGACATAATAAAAAAGAAAAACCCAGAATAATCCACCTAATGGTGCTTTTCTCGTGTATTATAAAACAAGAAAACACATAAGAGTAACAAGAAAAGCACATAAGAGAGATCAAAATTGCACTTTAGTGAGATAGATTCAGTTATTTCCACCAATTCACATTTATTTGCGTTCAGCATTTCAAAAAAATCTACTCCAAGGGGGGAAAAATTGAGAAGAAAAAAAATGTTTTTTAAATAGCTCCGGAACGCAATGGCCGATGGGCCAATTTACAATAGCGAAAAATTAAGAAGGATGCCGGGTCTAATGCAATCTGTGGCAAGCAAATCGATAACGCTAAATACAAAAAATGTCTCACATTTTTTGTACACACGCACATACATACGTACATACACACATACAGACATCACCTCAATTCGTCGAGCTGAATCGATTGGTATATAACACTATGGATCTCCAAGCCTTCTATCAAAAGTTCGGTTTTGCAGTAATCCTATAGCTTTTACGTATACTTAGTATACGCGAAAGGCAAAAAAGCAAAATTGTTATTAGAAAAGAAGCATTTTACAAAAAGAAATGTTCCACAGAAAAAATATAAAATAATAAAAAGTAAATAAAAAATTATAAAAAAATAATATTCAACTGAGAAGAAACTTCAAAAGATTTGTTAATGAATGTTCTGAAAATCCTCAAAATTATTCTAATTTTTTTGTTGCTTCCTCAAAATATTATTTTTGGGCAAAAAAATCCAAGGTGGAAGACATAATTGTTTTTAAATATTTGAATCGGCCTTATTGATTATTGCTGATTATTGATTTATTTATGTAAATTTTGTATTTTTTTTGTCGTAGAACATTTTGATTTCTTCTTGAAAAATTCTTCTGTTATAGGGTATATGGCTCAAACCTTAGCATATTATGCTGTGGTTGAGTATATTTATTGTTCTTTACAATGGATCAATCGCCGCAAAATCGCTGGTGGGGATTCTCATCGATTTGCTTTCGGTGAAAAATGACAAAACAAAACTTTGCCAGACTGTCCGGACGTTTCGGTCGATTTACTGGCCTTCGACCATCTTCTGCGGACAAATCTTCCACTCACTTATTTTCTAACAGACAGACAGTAGTAATGGCTGTCTGTTAGAAAATAAGTGACTGGAAAATTTGTCCGCAGAAGATGGTCGAAGGCCAGTAAATCGACCGAAACGTCCGGACAGTCTGGCAAAGTTTTGTTTTGTCATTTTTCGCCCAAAACATATCGATGAGAATCCCCACCATATTCATTGTTGTACATCAGCATACATTGGAGCTCTAACCAGTATTATGCCATCAGGCGACTTGCCTACTTTTGGTTGTTGCGCCAAGTAATTAAAAACAACTATAATTGCCCACAATTTCTTATTTAAGCCACCAAAAGTATCGAGCGAAATTGATACAAATTTGGCTAATTTTCCCAATATGTGCTCTATTGGTGGATGCTGTTTTCAGCCCACTTGGAATAATTTTTATTTATTTATTACCAGACTAAGGCCGGAGTGGTCTGTGCTGCAATAAAAGTCTCCTCCATTCGGCTCTGTCCATGGCTGCACTTCGCCAACCACGCAGTCTGCGGAGGGTCCGCAAGTCGTCCTCCACCTGATCGATCCACCTTGCCCGCTGTGCATCTCGCCTTCTTGTTCCCGTCGGATCGTTGTGTTCTTCTTCTTATTGGCATTACATCCCCACACTGGGACAGAGCCGCCTCGCAGCTTAGTGTTCATTAAGCACTTCCACAGTTGTTAACTGCGAGGTTTCTAAGCCAGGTTACCATTTTTGCATTCGTATATCATGAGGCTAGCACGATGATACTTTTATGCCCAGGGAAGTCGAGACAATTTCCAATTTCCAAATTGCCTAGACCGGCACCGCTAATCGAACCCAGCCACCCTTCGGCATGGCTTTGCTTTGTAGCCACGCGTCTTATCGCACGGCTAAGGAGGGCCTTATTGGATCGTTGTCGAGAACAATTTTCACCGGATTACTGTCCGACATTCTGGCTACGTGTCCGACCCACCACAGTCTTCCGATTTTCGCGGTGTGGACGATGGATGGTTCTCCCAACAGCTGATGCAACTCGTGGTTCATTCGCCTCCTCCACGTGCGCGTTGGCGCGTTGGTCCTCCACGAGCATCGTCCAGGTCTCGTGTCCATAGAGAACTACCGGTCTTATAAGCGTTTTGTAGAGAGTCAGTTTGGTACGGCGGCGACCTCTATTCGATCGGAGCGTCTTGCGGAGTTTAAAGTACGAACGATTTCCAGCCACTATGCGTCTCCGAATTTCTCTGCTGATATCGTTATCGGCGGTCACCAGTGAGCCCAAGTACACGAATTCTTCAACCACCTCGATTTCGTCACCACCGATAGAAACTCGTAGTGGATGGCTTACATTGTCCTCTCTTGAGCCTCTTCCTATCATGTACTTCGTCTTCGACGTGTTGATGACTAGTCCAATCCGTTTAGCTTCGCTTTTCAGTCTGATGCCATGATATGTCCGTGCCATGATATCAAAGTCGTCGGCGAAACCAAATAACTGGACGGACTTCGTGAAAATCGTACCACTCGTGTCAATCCCTGCCCTTCTTATCCCTAGTAACATTTTGGTTTTATACTGGTTTTATTACACTCTTGAAGAGTGAAATATGGTCTTCAAGAGCGTAATAAAACTTAAAATGTTACTTGGGATTACTCCCTGCAAAGCGATGTTGAATAGCAGATACGAAAGACTCGAGAATGCTCCTGAAACTCGAACTACGCACATCACCCGATCCATCGTCGCCTTGATCAACCTTGAATCTTGAACAGCCTGCCTGCTTAAGTCGATCAAACATGGCTGCTAAAAAAAACATGTCAAAGTGATTTTTCACGCAAGTTTATTGCGTTTATCAGTTGAAAAAGTGCAGGAATCTAGTGTAGTGTAACTAAAATGTGCTCGATATACTTTTCTAAAGCAGCAGTGATAAATTTTTCCCTGCAAAATGATATGTCATCACTAAATGATTGATTTATTTGCGTGATGAGCCAACATTTTATCCTATGCCAATATTACCTCCGGTAACCCTAATTGCAATTTTGGCTTTTCAAAGTGCTAATTTATTTTAGTTTTGTGGAAAATTCTTAATTGTTTTAGAAAATTTTGAATTATTTGTAGAAATTTCATATTTAATAATTGCTCATACCCTGATTTTTTAATGGAAATTTCCATTTTTTTTAATGGAAAGTTTTTAATTTTTAAGGGGGAGTTATTGTGACCGATCAAAATGTTGAGGCTCATTGTCGACATGTGCATGATGGACGTACCTAGGGCTACTCTTCATTACCGTCGATAGCCGGTGGGCTGCTAGTTAGGCAAGGGCTGTGCAATTCGTACAGACTTCTTTCTAACGGTTTGCCCCGCAGGCTGAGCCTGTTTCTGGCTTCACGAAGTAGACAGCCAGTGGGGCTGTAGGTAATAACCACAAGGACAAGGGCTTTGCTGCTTCGCGGCGTGAACAGCCGGCGAGCCCGTAGGGGTAGCTATATACGATATGTGGCATATCGTGAGAGACTTTTTTTCGCGAGTTGTCATGATAAAGAACATATTCGGGACGCTATACCTCATGATAAATTTCTTTTAAAAAGCTCCAAACGCGGGGAGCACTGGTTCTGATGTTGCAATTCAACTTGTTGTACTCAGCTGTGTGGTCCCCAACACAAAATAAGCAAGAACAAAGCGGAAATCATTACTTCTCTTCGGGGGCTGCTCATCCGATTCTGTTTATTCGCACTTGAATACAAGTTTAATAAATTTGTTATCATAGCTTGCTATGATTCGGAACAGTTTTTGCCTTTCATTTATCGTTTCTCGTTATCTCTTGAGAGCGATTTCTGTAAACCCTGAATATAAGTATATTTATTTGATACGACAGCCTTAAGTTACAGGACTTTTACTTAATAGGTCAAGGAAGTTGGGAATTAGATCAACAATGGACTGCTTGAAATTACAAAGTGGCAATTGAGTGGTAAAGCTAATTGAATCTATGTTTAGTAGTTTTCTTTGAAAGCTTCAAACGTCGATTGTTGTCGAGCAGCCAATAAAATATTATTCTGAGTAGAGGCTCCGCTTATGAACAACCGCTTCCACTTGAGGTCGTATGGTGCGGAATGATGAAAGTTCAAGCTCGAATAATCGTTCCTTTTTGGAGAACTTAATTTAGGTACGAAGGCAACTGTCCCAGGTAACCGCGCCGTAGGAAACAACATACACGAAAATCGTAGCTCTCTCCAGAAGATCCTTCCCCATGATCGTATGCCGTAATTCCACTGTGGTGCCCCGTTGACGTAGGCCGTAAACGAAACATACGGCCGATTTGAAGCTTCGAAGTAGTTGCCGCTTCAGTGACGTTATCAGTCCAGGATAGTATACTACGAGACAGTAAATGTATAGAGTGGAGTAATGACCGATAAAACGAGTTTTTTCCTCGTCGGTAACGACAGTACACTCTGGAATCTACGGAAAGTCCGCAGAGTACCGTATAGTCTCTTCACGACTTCGTTAATCTGTGTAGATCAGTTTTGGTAGTTTGCGGGATAATATTAATTTCCTTGCAAAGAACTATTTCTTGTTTTTTTTTGGGAGTTGGGAACATGTTGCTCGGTTCATTCTTCAGTTGAGCGTAAGTCTCGATTGATACTCCAACGAGAAGCTCCTCGACAGCGAAAGCTCTCCCGTAACCGACCGTAACACCACGCTCTGTGGCCGCCGGCTGAAAGCAGTTTTGCGACTTTGGAAGCTGGCGCTTGCGTTCCCGTTCATTATTGACATCTATTTTTCACGGCAGTGTACTCTGACGATCATGGTCCGTTTCCCGCTATCGTGGCAAACTGCTGTCAGGTGCGTCAAACCCGTTGTAGGATGCCGTCTAACCATGTGGTCACTCTTACGACAGCATTCTACTATTCTACGATCTGGCACATTCTTCTGTTATAGGCGGTAGTGTCCATTTCGCATTCCGCATGCATCCAACGTTGCGTCGCTCTCCTCTCCTTTTTGAATAGGAGGCATGAGTTCAGCCGTTTTTTTCACATCTGGACATTGTGGACAGGCCGGGGAAGCCACTGGGCCTGGACCTATGCAGGTATCACCTGAAGCATTCGTAGTCTGTTGAGAACTGGGTCAAGCCAAAGTTTAGCTCTCCGTGAAGTCTTCTAATCCATGCGACACACTTTGGACAAGGCGATGGATCCACCTGCGAGTTGTTCCATTCGCTCTCTGCCATTTGGCTAACATTGCTGCCTTTATATTCCTTCGGGCATTACTGGTGTCCTATCCGGGCAGTCTATAAGTACTTTCCAGCTTTCGGGCGTTGCAGTTTGCGCTCAACGTCGAAACCAAGATTGAATATCCGTAGCGCCGTTTTGACTGGCGGCTAGCTGGCTCAGGCTGCTGGCAAGAGCTGGCTGGAGTACACCCTATAGCTGTTCGCCATCATCCTAAATAGTGCCGCTACCGCCATCACCGCGCGCTTGCGGGCGTAGTCGCCATGCTTTTGAAGCTCAGCTCATCGTAGAGCAGGTGGAGGTGATATCACAGTCGCTAACTCTAATTGCTTTCGAAGTAGTCGTCCACATAATGTCGGTTGACGATTGCTTCAACAGCCTTCGGAAACTGCTCGTTAAACTCAACGGCGTTGTGATCTTTCAAGTACATCACTTGACTTGGTGAACAAGTCGCTCCAAAAATGGCACAGTTCATCACGAAGAATCTTGCTCCGTGTATGAACCGCAGTGCCTTGTTGTCATTCGAGCGGAAACCTCTCCCGTATGTCTCTATCGAACCCGATGCTATACTGCCGACAGTGCTGTTGGATAGTGATATAAGAAACCGATACAACTTTTGCAGCGGCATCCCTCACCAAATAGATTTTGTCCGGTTTTTTTTCAGGTTCGTCATGTTCAGAGGCTGGCACTGGAGTTTCTTGTGTGTATGAGTTCTTCGACCGTAACTTCAGCAGCACCGACCGTAACCCGAGCAATCAAGCAACTTGATTGTGACTAAATTTGGTCACATAGGATTTGCGGTAGCCTATGAGGAGCATGTGTGCTACTAAAGAACATTTGACTGAAACTTCGTCAATTCATTACATTTAGATGTTATCATGAACTCTGTATAATGCATTTGGCTTGTGATCTCATGCCGCAAGGACGGATCATCTTTCTGCCACAGTAGTCCCGTGATAAGCCTATCTCCTATCCGCTTCACACTACAACACTACATTTATATGCCGGGTGCTGACTTTGGTAACATGCGTACCGTAACTCCAGCCTCTTGCAGAACAGCAGACTTCAGCAGATCGTGTAGTTCTTCGTTAGACAGTTTGAAACATTTAGCCAACTCCGGGCGTCTTGGAATTTACATCTTCCGAAATTAGTCTTAGTGCCGCGACAAGCTGGACATGGTGTTCTCGGTTGCTCCGATTTCTTCGACAACTCCTCGGAACGCACGTTTTTGTGGCTTATCTTTCCTTGTTGAACTGTGCAGATCAACTGCTGGATAGTATTGGCAGTGTACAAAAGACGCCGGCTACCTTGTTTGCCGCCGACAATAGTGCTGAAGAAATCAGCCATCGCGCGTGATCTCTCTCTTGTATCGACCTATTTCGGTCGACTACGGTAATTTATCAATTAGTTCCTGGATCAAAAGAGTTTCAAAAGTTTACAGATTTGATGTACTACCAACTCGAGGCTGATAAGCATCCAAAAGTCTATCATTAGCGGTACCGCTCCTGGCATCAGCATCCTACAAATCGTTGCATAACCTCACGATGACCTTCTTTGTACGACGATTATACATTTTTGAAGAAAAGTTTTAAAAAAATATTTTGATAGCCTACCCTTTTTAATATCAAATAGCTTCGTTCAATTTACGTATTGCTAATTGGTCACTTTTCTTGTGTTGTCGCATTATTGCTATTTTGCTTTTGGCAATCACTTTCAATAACGTTCAATTATTTGGTCAACCGAATACCACCATCATAAAGCGCAAACCAGTGGCGTAGCCAGAAAATTGGTCCGGGGGGTTTTCTGAACATTTTTTTCGAAAAAATTTTCTTCCAAAAATTTTGTCTTTGGGGGGTTTTATACTCCACCCCGTGAGCTACGCCACTGGCGCAAACACAAAACCTGGACGATCAGAAAGGGTGTTTAGAAGTTTTGGAGAAGAGTTTGAATTAGACACAAAAATCTTGAAGGAAGACTCTAATAAAATCTGCCTAAGAGTTCAGAAAAGTTAACCAGTAAACGAAAATCAATCTCCTGCCCTATGCATCAAAGCATCTTTTTCTAAAAAGACACTTCTTTTCATGACTCTTGGTACAACCACCAGACTTTGACGTAATCGATGAGCTTTACTTTTATTCACTATCTAGTGGAAAAATCTAGCTCAACAATGATCAGAAGCGTAATTTAGAAAAGCTTTACTAATTATTAAGCCCGTTAATATTTATAAAAACTCCATAGAATAAAATGTATTCCTTACTTTCAAAACCAAAATATCTTTATAAAACCATCCCACATAGAAATGCTGAGGAAATGTCCAACGAAACATTTCCTAGACCGAACTGGGAATACAACTCAGCCACCTGCATCATGGTCTTGGCATGCTTATCTCGTAGGTTAAAATAGTTTTATATTATCTTGGAAATGTTATAAAAATCATTAGGTTTTCAGGTATCGTTATGTCTTGAATGTCGGAATCCTGTCGTTTTTGAGCTCAAACAATCAATTTGAAATTTCTCAATTATCTGGAATAATTTCTACGAATTTCGCTAATTTTCATTTAAACCAAAAAGTATAAAATTGAAACTAAACAAACACTTTAAAAATATTAGTGGGTTCAACCCTTGCGAAGCAATGTTTCTAGCCAAATGTTGAACTTAATAAGTTTTTCGTCATATTTGGCCTTTTAAATTGTTTCAAAATAAAAGAACATGAAGAATATTCTTCCTTGCTTTTAATTCATGAAAATAGTTAAAAAATAAATGACGAGTCAACTCGTGAGGGACTCATGACTGGCAGCTGTATTAGATTAGAATGCAGGTTCCAATTGGAAAAGAAAAAAGTTGTTCGGACCCCCAGTAGATTTTTAAAAATACTCAGAAATGAAAGATAAGAAGCTATATTTTACGTAGGGTAAAAGTTCCGATAGTCGTGGATGTGCTTATAGTTGCGGTAGTACGGTTTGCAGGAATTAACAAACTAAACGCAGTAACCCACATTACCGTCAATTAGTTGACCTGTCATATAACGATAGAGCCAAACACAACATTGGAATTCCATTTACACAAATTATTCTTTCTCTCCTTGCGCCAATAGTTGGGTAGTTTCCAATAGTTGCGAAACCCATATAAAACCTATGGATTCACAACTGGATAACAAAATATCAACATTGGAACTATTGGATCTGTACCAATAATTGGATTCATTTTAGGTAACAAAAAAGGATTCTGATGGAATTATGGCACGCTTTGAATAAAATTGAGATAATGAGCTTTCGATGCACTCAAGTGAGGAAATGAAATATAGATTAAAAGTAATCGGGATATTAGTGTTGGAACGCTTAGTTCCTCCACTATTGGGTCTTTACCTAGTTGAAATTTTACCATGCTCATTTTTGTGATAATATTGTTCTACTGAACACGCCGTGAATAACTGCATGCGCGCGCAACACATATCGCAGCTACCTTCGAATACATGCGCTTGTTTTCAAGGCAATTAAGGACATAGTTGGAAGAGTACCACGGATGCCAAGGGCAGATGCTACAAAAGTGTGACATAAGGGTGAGGGGTATAAAATGCTATATTTGCATTACGTAATCAATGAATCTTTCTGCGGTGCGTTTTCGTTCAGTGAAGTCTCTGGAATGTTGCTTTCAGCTATGTGGGTTCTCTTTCTCCAGCGTATGGAGGGAAACCGTAGCCAGTGTAATAAAGGTTGTTTCCATACTAGTTTTCATACAACAGAACCGGCTTGCGCTCACAGTTTTTGTTCAAATCGGTTTTTGAGGACACTCGGAGCATGGACGGAATCAAGTAGCGTAGTGGAGCTTGGTGCGTTTTAACCACCCTACTAATATTCTTTGTTATTTTATAAATACGACACCAATACTACTACAGTATATGACAGTTTTGTACAATACTTTCAAAGCTTTGTTTGGTACTCAACCCACCTTCACCTTAATAAATTTCAAAGTGCTCAACCAAACTCCAAATATATTAGCTAAAAACAAATTTAAAGTTTATTTAATCATAGTAGAATTTTATGTGGAATTGTTCATTGGCATGTTAACTTCATTTCCTGCAAATCTGGGCTCAATCGGTTTTCCATCCAATTCCCTAGCAGAAATAGTAACAGAGTATTTTTCCTATATTTCGGCTGAAACCCCATATTAACTTATCAAATCAATTGCGCCAGCTTATGCAATAACCGATCAGGCTGAAATTTTCGAGAGATGATTTTCTTCAAAGGCAAAATCCTGGGGTGCCCCGTAGAATCGGACAACTTTTTGTATCCTGGGCCATCTATTTGTTCCTGCTCGTGTGCTGGTAGTTGTTTGTTCTGCTTTGGGCAGCCAATCATGGTTAGAAAATCACTGTGTATAAAGAATGGCACGGTCGTATCGCTTATCAGAGTGAATCCAGATCCAACTGTACCTGCATAACTGATAATCCTTCCTGTGGGTTTTGTGGAGACGCAGAGGTAAACACGGTCTTCAAATAGCAAAAACACCTACTAATGTTCCTTCCTCTTCTAACAGAAGGACGTGGCTGCGCCGTTATTGATCATTTGAATATTAAGTCACTGAAACTTGCACACTGAGAATGCTTGAACATCCCAGTCAATCATTCAGTTGATTCTTTTGCATTCTGATTCTGGTCAATCGCGGATAAAAGATATGTTAATCAGTCAAAGATAAGCTAAGCTAAGCTAAGCTGACAACTGCTGGCACTGGGGATGCTCTTTGTAATATTTCTTCGGTGGGACGGCCTTCTCAGGTGAGAGAATTTCTATGGTGTTGTGTTGACCTGTAAAGTTATGCGAGACAGTATCTGTTTTCGGAAAGGAACATTGAGGACTGACCTATGGGACGCCTTGCCTCGCAGAGCAGTCGTTAGCCGAAACTACTACACCATTGTCTCCAGTTACACCGGCAACAGCCGGCACTGAGGAAAGACTTTGTGTAGATTTGTCGACTGCTCCGCGATTGCCGTTAACATCGGGTATAAGTGTTGGATGCTTCATGCTTGGTGGTGTGGGGCGGCGGCCAGATCATGAGAGGGCTACCCCTCCCCTGCCGTCTAGTCCTTGCTTCCGGTGTCGTGGTGTGATTAATGTTTCCATCGGCTACGGAGGCAAATTCATCATCAACGGTTAAGGTTGACGTTTCCGTGTTCTTCTGGTCGTCATTGTGTACATGCGTTGTTGAGAAGTAAAACTATCAAACACCTTGATTAGGGTTTGTCTCGGTATCTCTGACTCCTCGCTAGAAGTCTATTTCCGTGAGGTTATGGGTAACGGCGGTTTTTTGGCGGCGGTTTGGATCTGGTTAGAGGGCTGGTTTAGCAAAGTGTTTTTCGAAGATCGTCCTCGGTTTGTATCCTGAACGGTTGGGGAGTTATTCCTGGATCGAGGTGATAGGGCCTGCCGTCGTGTAGACTAGTCGGTGCTCACCTATGATGCCGTTTTTCCGGCTGACGGTGTCACTAGTATGGCTCTCTTTTTTGCTGCTTGCTGCTTCGTTTGTTTGATGAAGGTCATCCTTTCTGTTAATTCGCTCATTCTTCTATTTAATTTTTTCCCGCAGTTTGGTGATTTCCTCGTATTTCCGTGCCATGCCCACTTTGAGTTGCTTCAGCCCTTGCTCAAAAGCATTCGATTGCGCTGCTGCCTGCGCATAGCTACCTCCTGATTGCTGTTCGGCTCGTTTCCCAGCCTCTGGGAAACTAAGGTTATCACACAATTTTAGTTTGATGACCTCCATTTCCTTTTTATAAATCGGGCGCTGGCGGTTGGTCGGTCGATATTTCATCTACAATTACGACAGAATGGAGCCTCTCGGCACTCTTCTCCCGTGAAAATTTGCCAGAACAGTTAAAGCAGGCGTTGCGATCCAGGGCATTGAACGCGCGTGTGACCATAGCTGAAACATCCATAACCGAGCATCGGATTTGGAAAATACGGACGAGTAGCAACTCGTAGAAGACCGTAGTTCGAAGATTCTGGAGTTCCTCCAGGAATTCCTTTCTTGAAACTTTATTAATGTGATTTTAATCTCAGAATTCCTTCAGAAGTTCCCAGGAATTCCTTCGGAAGGTTCCCAGAATTCCTTTGAGTTCCCCAGGAATTCCTTCGGAGTTCCCCAGGAATTTCTTTGAAAGATCTTTCTACTCTGCGCTTCGAACCGTAGACCTATTGATCTGTAGGCCCTGACACTCCGCATAGCCCTCTAGATCTCAGTGGGTTGAGCATACTGGATGACATTGCTCATCATAGACAACTTGATGTAGCATGGGGAAAGGTCTTGACTACCCTATTCAACGTTAAGTATTTCATGAAAACTGCATTATTACATGGAGAGAATATAATAAAGTGATGTATGAACGAAACTTCCGTAATACTCTAAGGAAATGAACGGGAAAATTGAATTGGGCACATTTAAAAATTTATACTACCACAAGGAGCACCTTATTTTTTGTTTTTGTTTTTAGGCAAATTTTCATCTACATAAAAGTCATTACTCTATGACTCTAAACATCTTAGTATCAATGACAAAGCGGTAGATAATAGTCTAAAGAAGGTATTATCGACTAATGCTTCTATTATGTGGAGTAAAGATTGATTCAAACGACATTTCTATGAAAAGTCTGAAAAGAGGATGGCTTTGAATCTGGAAAACTATTAAAAATGGTGAACAGGTCTAATACACACCTGTGCGCCGAAGTATTAGAACGCGGCGGCGTAAGGCCATTTTACACCACGGCGGCGCGTCGGCGGCGTCACGCCGTAAGCAATGTTCGCGGCGGCGGCGACTGAATCGGCGTAAAGAACTTCGAGCATATAAAAAAATTACGCTGCGAGGCATATGATGCTTTTATGAACTTAAGATTGTTTTGTACAATTGCTAG
Source organism: Armigeres subalbatus (assembly GCF_024139115.2). Lineage (NCBI taxonomy): Eukaryota > Metazoa > Arthropoda > Insecta > Diptera > Culicidae > Armigeres > Armigeres subalbatus. The sequence goes on from NW_026943162.1 coordinate 64,245, forward strand.
CTACAGTCAGACTGATGGGTGAACACCTAATATATAGTTTGTATCTTCACAGCAAAAGTTTACATTACATCCTCCACTAGGACATTGCCGCATCACAGCACATAAGTTCATTGGAAAGTAATTCGATTAAAATCCAAAAATTCGTTTGGAAATTCATCTAGATATTCCTCAGAAAATTAAAAAGGAATTCTGCGAATTGATTTAGAATTTCCTCATGAATTCCATCAGAACTTCCTCCTAGAATCTTCCAGAACTTCCTTAGAAATCACTTGAAAATTTTTTGGGTATTTCTTCGAAAATTCGTTTCAAGTTTCTCAAAGTTCTTCAGAATTTCCTTAGAAATTAGTTTAGGGATTGCTTCGGAAATTCTTTCACAGCCTTTGGGAATTAAATTCGGAAAACTTGTTTAGGAAAATTACTTTAAGAATTCTTTAGAAAATACCTATGAAAAATCTTCCAAGAATTTCTATAGGAATCACGACACTATTTATGAATGCATCCGAAATCCTTTAGAAGAAAACCTTCAGAATTTGATTAAAGATTTATTTTAAATTCTTCAGGAATTTCTAATAAAATTCTTCCAGTAGTTTCTCTAAGTATTTATTCGGTAACTCTAAAAGTTATTTTTGGTATTTTTCAAAATGTTTCTCTGGAATTTATTTGGAACTTTCTCCCGGAATTCTTTCCATTTCATATAGAATCCTCGGAAATTCCTTTAGCAACTTTTCGGAAATTCCTGCAGAATGTAGATCTTCTCTTCTGAAATTCTTTGGAAAATCTTCGAAATTTCGTTTTAAATTCTTTAATTTTTCAATCCGTCGTTAAAGTGTTTTTAATTGAAAATAAGTGTAATACTCTAATCCCTTTAAAAATGCTTCAAATTAAATTCGTTCGGAATTATTCCTAGCGAATTTCGTATGGTTCTCTGAAAAAATAAATAAAAGGACTTTCCGGAGAGTTCTCAAAAGCAACCTTTGGATGATTGTCCTAATTAATTCCTGGTGGCTTTTCAAAGAAATTTCTGGAGGATCTCAGACTCAATTCTCGAAGGAATAACCAAAAGGTAAAAGAACCTGAAAAGATTTTCGAACAAAATTTTAAAATGAATTTCTGAATGACCGAAGAATTCTGAAAAAACTTACAAAGGAATTTTGATGAATTTCCCAAACAAGTAGCTATTGAATATAAATAAAAATTCTATATTTCTCCAAGAATTTCTCAGAAAACCTGGACAACAGTAAAACAAACTAAATTTTGACTCTAGAATCAAGACTACATGCCAAGAAAAACTCCCAAAATAATGAAATTGCGGATATAGACCGTTCCGATAATTATAAATACCTATACACTAAGAAAAGTCACCAATTGAAATACCGTTTGTTTTCATAGAAAATGTCGATACCTCCTGTAAATTGCATCCTACTCTTTCACGTGATGTATAACTCTCAAATTTTTTGCTTAAAATAAGGAAAATATGTAACTTTATTTTTGACCAATTTTTTTCACTAAATGAGTTATTTTAGACGTTTAACTACTTAGAAAAGAACGTATAATGTAGTTTTCAATACAGACGCATAATAATGTCTGTCCATTCAACGAGATCTGGCTGGAACATAATTTCAATGACCTGAAATTTTCGAAAAACCACCAAAAAGTATTTGAAAATGAATAATCATCTAGTAAGGATATCGTTTTAGAATCAGACGATTTCACTACGATTTTCTTGGGTTTATTGGGTTTCATTTGGACATTAATGCGACCACATTGCTCCAAAAGTAAAAAACTGTTGCATTGGTGAAACGAGAGCTCGAATAATTTTAATGTTTTGGGCTAATTCTATTCATTTGAAATTGTTCTATTCTCGTCCATAGCAATTATTTAAATTTAAAAATTTATAATGCTTGTTAAATGATATAGAACCTAGATAGAATGGATTAAGTAGTGATATTGATGAAATTTTTACGTAATAGCTGAAAAACACGTTGTGCAAAATCCTCGAAACATTGCGAAAGACCATAACACAGTCAATTATTTGAAAAAAAATGGATTTATTCAATAAACAAAAGTACTTATAACTAGCGGAAAAACCCAGCGTTGTCCGGGTGTTATAAATGTCACATTGAACTATTTGCAGCACCGCACTCAGATCAATTTCCGTGCGTTTGTTTTGTTTCCCCAGATGATTAATAGTTTTAATGATTTTTTTTACATTTTCCAGTTAGACCCGTTCCCAACTTGAAATCGTCGCCTTCGCTAGTTAAATCGTCAGGACGGAAATCTCACTCATTTTATATATAGAATTATCGGAACGGTCTATATTCGGATTTTCTCAAGAATTCTTGAGAATTTACCGGAGTTCCTTCGAAAGTTTTAAAGTTTTTTCGTAAATACCTCAAATAATTCCCTAGGAAATATATTTAGGAATTCTTCGTAAGTCATCAAGAAACTCATTCTAGTAAACCTTAAAAAATTCCGTAAATTTGATCGAAATTCTCCTCATTAAAAACTTCCACAAATGCAACCAGGTTTCTCTTTGAAATTTCCTCGAGAATTGCTTCGGAACTTAGGAAATTTCTTAAAGCATCTTCGGAAATTCCTTCAAAATTTCTTCTAAGATTAATTCCAAATCCATCAGAATTTCTTCAAAATTCTTTTGAAACATTTTAAAATATTCTACCCATGCATATGGGTCCACTTTCCTCAGTTGTAATGGATTTTACGCCCTTCCTTGAAGAAGTCATCTCTCAAAGCTCAAAAGGATTGCGAATCAATTTATTAGTCTGATGGATTACACTGTAAATGAGATTCTCTGTATCCCGGATTCGTGTAAGTGTCTCTACACGGGTAGCACCTCCGTTTCACCCTTCATACAGAGAGCATTGAAAGCTGAATAGTTAAATTCGACTTACTATTTGGTGGAACCATGCAGACAAGACTCAAGCCTGGATAACTGATAAATTCATAAGTAACACAGTTCCTAATTTGTCCAATTTCTCCCATAACTCCGAAAATAAAACAGCTTTTCAGAAATTTTTCAGTTGGCCAAATTAGGCACTAAGTGGCCAAAACCACACTTGCACTACACTGAGTTTCCAGATATCAGATATAATTTCCTCTAAAAGAATTACCTAAATTTCTTAAAGAATTACTTTGAACATTCCTCCAAGAATTTTTCGAAATTTTCTTCAGGGTTTCTCAGAAAATCCTCCAGAAATTACTAAGAAGATAGATCCAGAAATTTTTCAGACTCTTAGAATTTTCTATATGTGTTCGTGCAGAACTTCCTCCGGACTTCCTTTGTAAATTATTTCAAGAAAACCAAGAAAATTTATGGAGTTGTTTATCAAATTAAATTATTTTATATAGATTATCATGGGCTTCATATGTGTCTCTGCTCTGCCTCGAAAATTCATCTAGTAATTCCTTCGTTTTTCTCATTTTCTTTCAAAATTCTAAGACGCATTTTGGATATCTCCGTACAGTGCTAGAGCCATTTCAAAGGCACTCCTAAAGAAATAATCGACATTTTAATTTCTTGAAGAATTCTTTGGACATTCCTCAGAATTCCTTCAAATCCTCAGGGATTCCTTCAGAAAATCCTCCTGAAAAACGAGAATAAATCCAGAAAATCCCAAGACTAAGAATTTTTTCATGTATTTCTTCAGAACTTCCTCCAGGACTTCTTTGGAAATTATTTCAGGAAAAAAAAAAAAAATCTTTGGAACTTGTTTATCATATAAATCAACAATTTTTTTTCAGAACATATCTTGCAATTCAAGTACAAGGAGGAATGAAGGAAATGTTCAATTTGGTCAGTCACATGCCCCATTGTGCTGCTTTGCATTCGTTATCACGAAGCTATCACAATGATATTCCATGCCCAGGGAAGTTTGGAAAATCCTACTAGACTGGGAATCCAAATCCAACATTCATGTGTTGACTTGTAGCCACGAATATAAGCACTAGACCAATTAAGATGTAAAATTCAAACCTTCAAAATATGATGAACCACCCAATTCGAAGAATGAGGTTATTCCACATGAAGTTACATATGAGAGTAGAAGTTCATCGCTACACTCGTTGATTTGTAGGTCTGTGCCAAGAAGATGACCTTAGATGACCTAACATTTAACATACCAATACGGGTAAATGTGACAGAGATAGCAAATAAATCTGCTAAAGTTTTAATAGCTATTTAATTAATGCCTGATATTGATTTTGTTTGCCAATCATCGGCGTGAAATACGAAATTCGACGGCGTGGAGGCAACCGGCGTATGGCGCGCTGCCGACACCTTGACCGGCATCGCGTACAAAAAAAGTGTCGGCGCGGCGGCGTGGCGTGGCCACAGGTCTAGTTTGAACAAGAGGTGGATACAAAATCATTTTAGCCGTTGTTGAATTGTGTTCAATCTATCCTAAACATGTAAACTGTCCATCTATTCGAAAAGAAAGAAACTAAAATAATAGAGGAATACAAATACGCATTACTAACGTGTCATCCAGCTGTTGATTGTCTACAGCAATCAGATAATATAGTTCTCCAGCAGTCTAAAACGACAAATATTGAATTACATCACAATATTTCACTCGTCGGCATTGTTTCTAAACGATCCTGTTGCGCACCATATGCTCGTCCCAAATGAATACATCCCGTGTTCCTTGTCGTATATTCGTCAAAGGGTTAAACGCGAAGGACAGCGGAAAGAGTAATTTCGCCGAAATGCATTTGCGACGATTTGAACGAGCCGCACATTTCCCCGGACCCGCAGGCAGCTCGAGTATATTTTACGTAATACTAAAAGTGACAGGATAAAGGTTGCCCTCTCCGAACGACAATAGTGACTATGCAGCGGCATTCCCCTAGGACGATTTTACCTAGTCTACCTAAATTATAAAAAAGATTAATCCATCTATTGATTGGGATAGATGCATGGATGTCCAATTCCAATACTTTTAAAGATATATTCAAAGGACAGCCAAGGTGGTGATTACGAACGGCTGATTGCATTAGACGTTGTATGGGCTTGAAGTTGAAAGCTTCGATGGGATGGAATGGAATAAAATCCTGTTACGGTGATTTATTGTGAATTCAATGCCATTCTGAACACCTTTGCTGTACGGAAAGCGCATAAATGAACGAAATGGGAATAAATTGAACGGGCTTTTAATTTCTCTGAGCCCTGCGTCGCTCAACCGCAGAGGTTCATTTCATCATCTGTCGCGGAACGGGCCAGAAGCTAGCAAATACCATCATCATACATTCAGTCCGCGGAGTCCTGGCAGATCATAAAGCACATGCTTCTGATGACGCGACGACGACCGCCACCGACCGTCCCGTCGAGAACGTGTGTACCGCTTCCGGGCCTGTGTGTTGCTTTCCGATGACGAAAGGTGCAAGAAAAGGAGTTCCAGAGGCTGATGGTTCACGGTCAATGCAAACAACACGGTGCGCTCGATGGCGGAAAGAACGGAAGCAGTGCGCAGTAGACCTGAACCGATGTCTGAATGAGCTCAACATGTGGTTTAGAGGTTCCAAGAGAGCCGGCGCGGTGATCACTATCAAAGGCGGACGATGGGAAAAGTGTGAACTTTGTGTTGATTTTAAATTCTTGTGATAATTAAGTGTGGTAATTGAAGGATCTGATCTGGGTCCGATCTATAAGTGATGATGTTCTGTTGGATTTGAAGTGGTACGCAGATTGTTTGTATTAATTTTTCATTCGAGGTACCGTCGAGATTCTGAGTACCTACTGTTGAGATTTATATCTCTTTCAAGTGCAGTTAACTGACTTCAATTGATATTTTGTTCCTTTAGGATGGTCCTGGAAAAAAAGATGTGTGACCTAAAATTGGTGACATAAGAGTGAGGATAATATTCAAATCCAGATAATACATTTCTATTGCTACGGAAATTAAATTGAAAACTATCAATGATTTTCCTTGAGATTGAGATTGCAAATGAATACACGAACCTACGGAATGATCTTCACGAGTTGAGCAGAAATGACCAAATAAGAGTGTTCGGGATACGAGTCATGTTCAGGCATTGAGTCAAAATGTGTTTATCTATTGTGCAGTTAAAAATAATCCGTTTTTATATGTTTGGATAGAAAACAGTCATCTGTTGATATGAGTTCAATATTTCTAGTGAGTGTATGCGGTATTTTAAAATTGTTTATTTCAGTGTGGTACCAAACTTTGACAATGGCGTCGTATGATTTTATAATCTCGCAATTTTAATCAATTAACATATATTTACAAAAGTAAATATACACGTTTATTCAATTGATTAAAGAAAAATTGCATTCCGGTTATAGCATACGTCAACTTATTCCCATTCACCGACTGAATTGAGTATTGTAGGCTATTCTCTACTTTCTACTAAAATTACTTACAAAGCGCTGCAGTGAGAATGCGAAAATTTAATGCATTTGCTCAAGCTCCGTTTTCATCTTCATAAAGACAAATACCAATATTTACTTGCACAGTTATTTTCATTAGTTCTTTCAATTAAATTATTTTTTGTGTAATCGATACATAACAAGCACATCTTTAAGAAGACATCGAAGGGATATGCAATATTCCGAAAAAAATCGTTTCAGGTGATTCAAAACGGAATTCCGCAGATGAGCATGACTCTGAATTTTGAAATAAATTTTAACCAATACCAAACGTTTTACAATAAAAAATTCGCTGCGCAAGCGAATATCTAAACAATCATGAGATTTTTTGTCACAAACAGCTATCTATAGATTAAATTTAGGAACATAGATTCTAAATTATAATACGATAATATCGTTTGAAATTGTTATTTGTCTTATAGGTCGACTCTCTACATTTTGATATTGAAGGTCCATCGAGATGAGGAATGATCGAGGAATGGAAGAAAAATTGGAATGGGAACTAGATCGAAAAAAATCGTTGCTACTTCGTCATCTACTGAGATCGAATTTAAAATTTCTTTTCATTAACTATGGCTTCGGTCCAATTCGTAAATTAAAATCGAATTAAACTTAAAGTGACAGTTCGAAATTATGAAATCCCCGCTCATAAGAATGGCTGGTTCTGCAACCAACAAAACATCTATCAAAATGATTCAATATCTGTCAAAGTAATCTTGCTCTGCGAGCAGGGTTATTTGGAAAATTCTTGAACTGTCACTTTTAAGTTTATTAATTCTGATTCACGGATCGGACCAAAGCCTTAGTTTGGTCCGATTCGAATAAAAATCAAATTAAGCTTAAAAGTGACAGTTCAAATTTCAAATAACCCTGCTCGCAGAGCAAGATTTGACAGATTATGAATAATTTTGATAGATGTTTTGGTGTCTTGCTGGAGTACAGCCATTCTTATGGCAGGGGATTTCAATTTCGACTGTCACTTTAGGTTCCCCAAACACGCGACGCGACGGTCGCCACGCGATTCTATCTCTTGGCGACAGCGATTCTGTCGCCGTTGGTATGGAAGCTTAAATGGAACATTGCCTGCAGCGATCTAACGATAGAATCCGCGACTAATTGTCGCCGTCGCGGCGATGAAATCCTTGGGTCTGGGGGCCTTTAAGTTTGATTTCAATTCGCGAATCGGACTAAAGCCTTAGTATGCTGGAATTTCAAATGTCTACTACGATTGAATTTCAAATTCCTTATCACTTTTGCCTTTCTCGTATACAAAGTATACGTAAAGGCCATGGCATATTAAAAGAGGGGGGCCTAGCCCTCCTAGAAAAAATACCCCGCAATTGAAAAGTTAGTTAGCAGTGATATCGTGGCTAAAGATTCATCTCCTTTATTCACCCTATCATAATGAAATGAGTGAAAGAAAAATGGCTTGATTCTCATTTCAGAGAAAAATTCTATGTGTAACGGAGAGCCACCAAAATATCAAAATACCAAGCGTACTTCGCCAGCAGTCAAAACATGTAGTCAACCATCACGGACTCAGTAACAGTTTATCAGTAGAACTTCCGCTTGCCTAGCATGATAATCCTTACAATTCATCGTTGGAGAAGGATTCTCATTAGAATCCGAGAGGAATTCGCATCACAATCCGAGAGGAATTTGCATCACAATCCGATAAAATTCTCATTGAATCTCTGAAGAATTCCTTTCTGAGTCTTCGAAGTATTCCAACCGGAATCAGGAAGAATTCACTGGATCCATCTTGGTGTCGTCCGTGGGGATACCCTTCATAATCCATGGAGAACTTGCTTGAATCTCGCGTTGATTTTCTTCGAAATTCCTCCGAGTCTTCCAAAGATTTGTTTCTGAATTCCTTGACGATTCATTTCAGAATTCTCGACGTTTTGCCTCGAAATCCCTCAATGATTTGCTTCAGAATCCTCGACGATCGGAATCCATCTGACGATTTGCTTAAAATCTCTCGACGATTTGCTCTGGAATCATTCGCTAGAATACATCAATGGTATTCTTTCATAGATTTTTCCGACTCGCTCGACGAATCGCTTCGGAATTATTCGACGATTTGCTTCAAAATCCTTCGATGATGCTTCGGAATTCCTCAAAATTTGCTTTGGAATTCCTCAAATATTTGACTCAACATCACTGGAGGATTCTTTACGAAATCCTTGGAGGATTAATTCGAGTCCTTCGACATTTTGCTTCGGATCCCTCATATTGCTTCGGAATCCTTCGACGATTTGCCTCTACATCCCTGGAACTTCTAAAATCCTGAACATTAACGTTAGAATTCCTGGAGGATTTTTGACGAGATCTCAGGAACATTTTCTTAGAACTCCTGGGACATTCCACCAGAGTTCCTGGAATATTCCGTCCGAATCCGGGAGGTTTTGGAATCCTGGAACATTCCTGTTTAGAATCCTGG